>NW_024039519.1:242500-427500 GCF_016077235.1 Cyprinodon tularosa | reverse complement strand
ACGAGTCCTATTATGAAAAAAGGTTCATTGTGCGACCTGAGTAACACGCAGTAACGGGGTGTCTGCAATGGTAACTACGTTATAGTTACAGTCAAAGTTATTAGTTAGATTACTCGTTACTAATGTGTAATATTTTTATAATGCTGGAGCCATTAATGCCTAATCATCTGCTAACTTGTATGATGTAAAATGGGATGATGTGGCAGACTGGAGATGTATAAAATGCCTTTTTAACTGCTAATCGGGGCAACTTCCTGAGAGGTGAGCAGCTGCCTTCTGTAAACTCTAAGCAATTTCTCTGATCTGAGGAAGATTACAATATCTATCAGAATCTGTTGTCATGTCTCCTGGTTATTTAAGTCTGTCTGTCCAGGCTGAGTCCACCTCAAGTTGCAGGGAAAACTCTTTAGTGCTTTAGCTGTCCCACAGGCTGTCAGCCACGACTTACACTGGAACCAACTCAGGCTAAAAGTCTGGTTGTAGGGTTTAGCTTTTTCCTCGGTTCGCTGCGTTAAATTTATTTCTGGCTTGTAGGTTCCCAGCTCCTTTTCATGGATTTTTTCCACCATCACCGTTCTCATGAAAGGGTAACTTAGTAAAGATCTCACTGAATTGTGTGAAAGCTTCAAGTTCAGCTGTTGGCGTCGCCATAATCTCGACCTCACTGTCTGACTGACTACTAGCTACATCTATATCACTGTATGAGGGGCCAAAATTCCAGGAGCCCCAAAGCAATGGTGTAACTATCGGTAAGCAGAGATTGCAGTTGCTTAGGGGCCCCGTCGCTGACACTTGGTTGGTCCCATATGCAATTGTGGACTAGGACATCTATTTACAAATGTAATGGTGCAAAAAATTCCTCTTAAACCCACCTGCTACTAGATCAACTGACCGGACCTTATTTATACCCCAACACATGGCAGAGGCCCACCCAGATAATGGTGCTTACGGTCCTATTGTTGTGTCGTTACGGTTTATGGCGATTCTGATTGGCCAAATATTGATTAATTTTCCTTAGCAACTTTATACAATTGGTTATTTTGCTACACTTTAGGGGCGCTTTGAATGAGCGCCCAAGCAGAGAAATGATACGTTCTATCGGTGGAAATGTACTGTTGAATTACAGTCAATTGGTAGAAGTGTTGGTGTGATAATTCAAATTACATGTAGCAACATACTATTAAGTAAAACTGATATTAATAATACTTTCAAAATCTACAGTGGGGCAAAAAAGTATTTAGTCAGCCACCAATAGTGCAAGTTCTCCCACTTAAAAAGATGAGGGAGGCCGGTAATTTTCATCATAGATATACCTCAACTATGAGAGACAAAATGAGGAAAAAAATCCAGAAAATCACATTGTCTGATTTTTAAAGAATTTATTTGCAAAATATGGTGGAAAATAAGTATTTGGTCAATAACAAAAGTTCATCTCAATACTTTGTTCTATACCCTTTGTTGGCAATGACAGAGATCAAACGTTTTCTGTAAGTCTTCACAAGGTTTTCACACACTGTTGCTGGTACTTTGGCCCATTCCTCCATGCAGATCTCCTCTAGAGCAGTGATGTTCTGGGGCTGTCGCTGGGCAACACGGACTTTCAACTCCCTCCAAAGATTTTCTATGGGGTTGAGAGACTGGCTAGGCCACTCCAGGACCTTGAAATGCTTCTTACGAAGCCACTCCTTCATTACCCGGGCGGTGTGTTTGGGATCATTGTCATGCTGAAAGACCCAGCCACGTTTCATCTTCAATGCCCTTGCTGATGGAAGGAGGTTTTCACTCAAAATTTGACGATACATGGCCCCATTCATTCTTTCCTTCACACGGATCAGTCGTCCTGGTCCCTTAGCAGAAAAACAGCCCCAAAGCATGATGTTTCCACCCCCATGCTTCACTGTAGGTATGGTGTTCTTTGGATGCAACTCAGCATTCTCTCTCCTCCAAACACGACGAGTAGAGTTTTTACCAAAAAGTTCTATTTTGGTTTCATCTGACCATATGATATTCTCCCAGTCATCGTCTGGATCATCCAAATGCTCTCTAGCAAACTTGAGACGGGCCTTGACATGTACTGGCTTAAGCAGGGGGACACGTCTGGCACTGCAGGATTTGAGTCCCTGGCGGCGTAGTGTGTTACTGATGGTAGCCTTTGTTACTTTGGTCCCAGCTCTCTGCAGGTCATTCACTAGGTCCCCCCGTGTGGTTCTGGGATTTTTACTCACCGTTCTTGTGATCATTTTGACCCCACGGGGTGAGATCTTGCGTGGAGCCCCAGATCGAGGAAGATTATCAGTGGTCTTGTATGTTTTCCATTTTCTAATAATTGATCCCACAGTTGATTTCTTCACACCAAGCTGTTTACCTATTGCAGATTCAGACTTCCCAGCCTGGTGCAGGTCTATAATTTTGTTTCGGGTGTCCTTTGACAGCTCTCTAGTTTTAGCCATGGTGGAGTTTAGAGCGTGACTGTTTGAGGTTGTGTGGTTGTGAGGTTGTCTTTTATACTGATAACGGGTTCAAACAGGTGCCATTAATAAAGGTAACGAGTGGAGGACAGAGGAGCCTCTTACAGAAGAAGTTACAGGTCTGTGAGAACCACGACCAAAATCTAATAAATTAGCAAAGATTCCCAAAGGAGTAAATCATGATAATCTAATTAAAATCAAAATAACTCCAATTGGGGAAAAAGTTAAAACAATTAAATGCGGTCTGTTTAACATAAGATCGCTTTCCTCTAAAAGTCTACTAGTTAATGACTTGATTTGTGATAATCACATTGACTTGTTTTGCCTTACAGAAACCTGGCTGCAGCAAGAGGATTATGTGAGCATAAATGAGGCAACTCCTTCAAGCTATTTAAATTTTCACATCCCCAGAAGTTCTGGGCGAGGAGGAGGAGTAGCAACAATCTTCGAGTCTGACTTACTGATTACTCCCAAAACAATTAATTCCTACAACTCTTTTGAACATTTAACCCTTAATTTCCCTGATCCAAATTTC
This sequence comes from Cyprinodon tularosa, assembly GCF_016077235.1. Taxonomy (NCBI): domain Eukaryota; kingdom Metazoa; phylum Chordata; class Actinopteri; order Cyprinodontiformes; family Cyprinodontidae; genus Cyprinodon; species Cyprinodon tularosa. Next base: position 424,497 of record NW_024039519.1, on the reverse strand, counting down.
AAGGCAAGAAAACCTCTTCTTTTTGTAACTTTGTATCGTCCACCAGGTCCTTACTCTGAATTTTTAGATGAGTTTTCAGAGTTCCTTTCTGATTTGGTATTAAATACTGACAGGGTCATCATAGTGGGAGATTTTAACATCCATGCTGACATTGAAGGCGATAGCTTAAGAGCAGCCTTTAATGCTATCTTAGACACTATTGGCTTTGTTCAAAATGTGAATAGTCCCACGCATTCTCATCTTCATACTTTGGATCTTGTGCTGACATACGGCATAGAATGTGAAGAAATAACAGTATTTCCTCACAACCCTGTCCTCTCTGACCACTTTCTAATAACCTTCAGGATTACTTTAACAGAGTTCTCCTCCCCCAAAAGAAGGTTCAATTTTAGTAGATCTTTATCAGATAGTGCAGTTATAAATTTTATAGAATCTGCTTCACTTTCTCTCTGCTCTGTGTCACTGAGCAGTGCTGCAGAGTGCAAAAGCTTAGCTTATTCCCCTTCACAGGTTGATGATTTTGTTGAGGGGGTTGCTAGTTCTCTGCGTATTGCCTTAGACAACGCAGCTCCTTTGAAAATGAAAACCGTTAAAATAGAAAGCTTGCTCCTTGGTTTAATGCAGAGCTGCGTACTTTGAAGCAAAATGCTAGGAAACTGGAGAGAAAATATCGCTCCACAGGCCTGCGAGAGTCCTTCCTAGTCTGGAAAAATGGTTTACTGCTGTATAAGAGGACCCTTTGTAAAGCAAGAGCAGCATACTTCTCCTCATTAATAGAGGAGAATAAGAATAATCCTAGATTTCTTTTTAATACAGTTGCCAAACTCACCCAGAGCCATAGCTCTGTTGAACCGTCCCTTCCACCTGCTCTTAGCAGCAATGATTTTATGGGATTCTTTATAAATAAGATTGATCTTATTAAAAATAAGATCATAAGCACTCCTCTATCCGCGATTGTACCTGAGGTAGTCATGGAATCTGAACCGGGTTTAGACTGCTTTGATCCAGTTGAACTCTCTGAATTAGCAAAATTATTGTCTTCATCTAAGCCTTCAACTTGTATGTTAGATCCAGTTCCAACCAGGTTATTTAAGGAGGTATTCCCTTTGATCTCCTCCTCCATTTTAGATGTGATTAATCTATCTCTGTTACAGGGATATGTACCTAAAGCTTTTAAGATTGCTGTAATTAAACCTCTGCTTAAGAAACCGTCTCTTGACCCAGATGACTTGGTCAATTATAGACCTATATCCAATCTTCCTTTCTTATCCAAAATTCTTGAGAAAGTAGTTGCCAAACAAGTTTGCGATCACTTCCACCATAATGAACTTTTTGAAGAGTTTCAGTCTGGCTTTAGAGCTCATCATAGCACTGAAACAGCTCTGGTGAAAGTCACTAATGATATTCTCATGGCCTCAGATAATGGACTTGTATCTGTGCTCGTCCTGTTGGATCTTAGTGCTGCATTTGATACAGTTGACCATAATATTCTTTTAGAAAGACTTGAATATTTTGTTGGAATTAAAGGAACAGCACTAGACTGGTTTAAATCTTATCTATCTGATCGAATTCAGTTTGTTCATGTTAATGATAGATCTTCAACACGCTCAAAGGTTAACTTAGAGTCTCGTAACCCATAGAATAGACTCACCAGTGCAGCACACCCCAGTACCCCTACTCCCAATGTTGTCGCCCTCACTAGTCAGTCTATTCCTATCTCACCTTATATATCACAAGCTCAGCTGACCCCCCCATATGTAGTGTGATACGAAAATTCCCTCTCTAGATACATCGATTGGCAGTGACTTGTGTGTGTCTCTACTCTATTCCCATGTTAAAATAAACCCTCCCTGTCCCCTCTCAGACTGTGTCGAAATATATCATCAGCCAACTGTTCGATAAATTGTGACTCCCTGTTACTAATTAGACCAGATAGTCAAGCCTCTATCTCCCCTCTATCTCAATCATCTAATAGCATCTCTCACAGGTCTACCTGAGTCTGTGCAAAGTGTACTGTCAATTGTATATATACCACTCATCAAACCTTCGGCCATAGGTCACGCTCCGTTGATCAGCCTGCCTGAGTACTCTGCTAATGAACCCAGCTTCGAGTATGCATGTCTCTCTCACCACAAAGCCATTGCGCTATACCGCCCCCAATTCTCTGTAGCACACCTCAGAGCATACCCCTAGAGTCTCCCTAGATCTAAATGAAAAATACCTCGACGTGTAGAGACACAGCTGCTCCTTGTACCCACATCCTCTCCCGCGTGGGCATGGCTATTAAACTACTGTGAAGTTTTCATAACTGAGATGGATTTATATATCAGATAATAAGATCAACTCTGCTCGTTCCGGTAAGTTATACTCTGTCGCCTACGCCGCTCGTCAAGTTGTTCACAAATTGAGCTCAAACACTTGCAATCTCCTACCCTATACGACTGAGTGTTGATAGTGGTTATCTCTACTCGCAATTCTCACACCACTTGTGTGTCTTTAGCTTCTGCATGCTCTCTCCAAGACCCTTAGACCATTCGATTCCACTCCATCTATGTACATTCGCTCCTCGTCTCAGTCGATCTCCATGGTCGCGTGCCAACGCGCCACTGAGAGCTAACAAATAACGCTCCATTCGCATAGACTGCCGTTCCATACCCACTTGTGTCTCACTAGCGCCCCAATCCTAGATTGATGTGCATAGCTAATCTTGTCAATTCTCTTACACTCAATACAGAGACCGTGATACTAATATAATGCTCAGTGGTACACACGTCTCTCATGTAGATCACACTAATAAACGCTAGCACCCCGCGCCTACGTATCGTTCCTATTCACCTGACAAAAGTGCAAATATATAAGATCTCGTCTCAGAAGTGTCTCTATCAATCTCGAACTATACCAGAAGTAACGCCGATCTCATGTCTTCTCACTTGCGTTCCAGATCAATCGCTCAATATATGTCCGAAGAGAATGAAGATCAGTTATGTGTATCAATATATATCCCGTCACCTCGAACCTCCACACACACACGTCTTATAGACGCCATGTGTAAACTGCTATGAGCACTAAAGCCCCGTTCTCCAATCACAACATCTCTGTCTGTCCAGAGAGACCTCCTGATATGTCGTTCCCACTCTCTCTGAGTTCCTCTATAAACCACTCCGTAGTCTCATGTCTCGTCATCCCGTACCATAAAGACCAGCGCACCACGGCAACATTCTCGAGTGTATCTCCCCCCTCGGTTGTCACTGCACTCTGCTTATCTGTGCCTGTATATAAGTGCGATTAGTGGTAGAGTTCAAGATAGATCTTATGTGACTAAGCTGATGCAAGCGCCCTGACCCTCTGTATCTCTGTACGCGTAACTCTCACAATAACTAGATATTACAGTCACCCAGTACTACCGCCTCAGGAATCAGACCGCCCCCCCACAACCACCTGATGTGTTTCACATTTCTGCATCACGTGCCTCATGGCCATTAAATCAATAGATCATGTCTTAATCATCGTTAATATAAGTCTTAACAACGTACGCCTCCTCTCGGGCAATCTCGCCCGCCTGCATATAGGTCCGTATCCTGAGATTTCTACTCATAAATAGATTCTTGACAGAGACCTACTATACGGTCCTATAAAGAACTGTGCTGAGATCGGTACTTAGGGAACTCCACATCTAATCATTACACTATATCATCAAAGCGTGCACAGCCTACTCCTCCCTAGATCTGTCACTTCTCTATGGCCATGTATGACACAAGCTTACCCCTCGACACGCAGTTCCCACTGCTCAGCTTAAGTGTCTCCAAATCACCTCCTACACTAAACCTTAAAGCTCACCCGTCTCCAGCACAGATCCTATCAACCAGTCAGAAAACGTCAGCCTGAGTAAAGAGGTCCCTGCCGTAGGTTCATTAGTTCGCGGCTGAGTGACGTCATGATCCATGGATGAAGACAGAGAGGACTGTAGACAATTCTGAATACAATCGCTTGTGTGACTTGTGTCTATCAATAGATGACACTCTACCACATGTTGCTGTGAATAGATGTGTTTGCTGTAAAATCGTATAAGTCTAGAGAAAACCCGGATATTAGCTCCTAAATGATGGAGCCGACTGTCACACTCGACCTTCTCCAGTAGACCCCTTTCGATCCTGTAATGTGTGTGCTGATGCCCTCGCAGACACTCACATAGTGTACATTAGTGTGCATAATAGCCGAGGACTCGAGATAAGTCATTGTAGCAACGGATCCGGCCAGAAAGCCCTAGCTGGGATGGTCCCACATGGAGTCTCTGTCCAACCATACCGGAACACGGACTGTTCGTCTCTCAGCAGAACCCTCTGCCATCTCGCGCTTGCTGCCTCATACTGCTCGCCTCTCGCCCGTACCGCACACTCACGAACCCTACATCGTAACCGCCCACCCCTCCCAGGCCACACCGCCGTCGCGGCCCCCCCCCACGACTCCATACATCTCGATGACACGGCGCTTACGCGCTGGAGGTTTCTTACTGTCCTCCAATATAAAGGGAGTTCTCTTATCATCCACCTGTCAGACCTACACAAGACATGCATTAGCGGTGGCGAGGGCTTTCGTCCTCTTTGAGTCAAAGACGGACACAATGCATCTGACTAATCTGGTTTTCTTAGATAGTATTCATTTGTATCAATTTGACTGTATGATCTGGTTGAACTGTAAAGTGGCCTTGAGACTGATTTTGTTGTGAATTTCGGCCGCTTTATTAATATACTGAACTTGATAACTCGAAATCTGGTTGTTTGGAAACTGACCAAATAATTTTTTTCCACCATATTTTGCAAATTAAATTTTTTCATGTGAAATAATTTCATCCCATTGTCACAAGTATATAATACAATTTATTCCTGAGGGACTAATTGTTTATTGGTGTTTGAAACATTTAAACATGGTGCGTTCTACACCTATAACCAACTTATCTAGTTATGAATAGGTCCCTGTCTTACACCCAAATTATTTACATAGTTTGCTAATGCTCCATTATTCTGCTCTGGGTTTCTATGGCGCGTCTTTAAGGGTCTTTATTTCTACTCAAGGTTGAATCTGAGGATAGGGGTCTGATATATGAGGCTACTATAGCTTTATTCTGTAAGGGAAACAGTTTTTTCTTTTTTTCTGACAAAGAAATATTTAATAGATCAAACCTTTCTCTAATTCCATAGTATGGGTTTAATAAAAGTTTACTCACAGTTTAAAATGTCCTTTAATCTGAACAAATCCAAATGAATAGTCTGGGTCAGTAGCTCCCAAATGCGGAAGCGTGCCCCCTAGGGGGAGTTTAGTGTAATAGCAGGGAGCGTAATAGAAATAAAGGAAGTAAATGGACCATTAGGAGTGTATTTTTATATTGATAACATCCAGAAAAAAAATAGAAACCCCAATAACTAGTAAAATAAAGATTTGAATTTAAAATACATTTTAAATTTTGTGGTAGTCTCGTGATTTAAAGGATATTGTAGCTTTTTTTCTAAACCTAGCTGTCAGCAGAACGCACACGAGAACCAGCAAAATTGCCTCCCTTTACGACAATCGCTCCTCAGTGTGACTGTGAAATAACAAAAAAGGTCCCCACAATGATGCCGAGGACCATATACACACATATATACATAGATATAAATATGTATGTTTGCACAGATTGATGTTTTTATTGATTAAATCTACTTAAACCTGACTAACTCACACAGGCACATCCAGCAACCTAAAATAAAGCATTGAGTATTGTGATTTGATGTTCCTTAATTAATGTTCCTGGTCTAATGATTTTTTTCCTCACTGTTCCAGACGCCCCGCCTCCATCTGATCCTGCCCTGGAGTTCTGGATCTTGATCGCGGATCAGGTTGATTTCCCTTTCTATATGAACATAGGGCTGTTCTCGGATGATGTAGAGGAGGATTTAGCTGTTAATGTGGAGTCTGATGATGAGTTTAGGGTCGTAGATGTGGTGATTAATGACGAGGAAGAGATAGAGGATCATGATGATGAGGAGGATGATAATGAGGCAGAGGTCCCAGAAGGGGTTGTAAATGAGGAGCAGGAGATAGAGGGTTCTGATGATGATGAGGAGGATGATAATGAGGTAGAGGATTCTGATGAGGATGGGTCTTTTTGTAGTGAGTCTCTTGAGGCGTCTAGGGAATTCTCTGGGTATGATATCATGAGCTCTGAGGAAGAAGACGGTGAAGAAGATGACCCCCTTCAAATACATCTTCAGTTCATTGAGACGGTTTCCCATTTCATGCCGCCGCCAGAGGACTCCTCGGAGAGTGAAGAGGACCACCGACATCCACGGCCCGGCCCTTCTTCCCGGAGGAGGAGAAGAGAGGAAGATGACGTAGAGGAGCCCCCTATGAAGCTTTTTCGTCGGGATCTGTGAGAAGAGGAATTTCATCAAGAATCTTCCTTTAACTCCTTCAACAACTTCTCACAATGAAGATTAGCTGAGGCTTCAGCAGAAGAACCAAACATTTTACCATCTTGCTTTGGATCATCTTGTAGGAGGAGTTAGATGGATTTTCTTGGTGATTTTAATGACGATTGGAGGTGGAAACAGTCATATCTAGATATAATTTATTGATTGTGTTTATATCTGGCAGGTCTAGGGATGCCTCAGGTAGCGTCTAGCACCGTGGCTTTTCTTTACCCCGCTGCTAGATTTTGTTTTTTAGATGTTAAGGAGTCTGGCAGGTCTAGGGATGCCTCAGGTAGCGTCTAGCACCGTGGCTTTTCTTTACCCCGCTGCTAGATTTTGTTTTTTAGATGTTAAGGAGTCTGGCAGGTCTAGGGATGCCTCAGGTAGCGTCTAGCGCCGTGGCTTTTCTTTACCCCGCTGCTAGATTTTGTTTTTTAGATGTTAAGGAGTCTGGCAGGTCTAGGGATGCCTTAGGTAGCGTCTAGCGCCGTGGCTTTTCTTTACCCCGCTGCTAGATTTAGTTTTTTAGATGCTAAGGAGTCTGGCAGGTCTAGGGATGCCTTAGGTAGCGTCTAGCGCAATGGCTTTTCTTTACCCCGCTGCTAGATTTAGTTTTTTAGATGCTAAGGAGTCTGGCAGGTCTAGGGATGCCTTAGGTAGCGTCTAGCGCCGTGGCTTTTCTTTACCCCGCTGCTAGATTTAGTTTTTTAGATGCTAAGGAGTCTGGCAGGTCTAGGGATGCCTCAGGTAGCGTCTAGCGCCGTGGCTTTTCTTTACCCCGCTGCTAGATTTTGTTTTTTAGATGTTAAGGAGTCTGGCAGGTCTAGGGATGCCTCAGGTAGCGTCTAGCGCCGTGGCTTTTCTTTACCCCGCTGCTAGATTTTGTTTTTTAGATGTTAAGGAGTCTGGCAGGTCTAGGGATGCCTCAGGTAGCGTCTAGCGCCGTGGCTTTTCTTTACCCCGCTGCTAGATTTTGTTTTTTAGATGTTAAGGAGTCTGGCAGGTCTAGGGATGCCTTAGGTAGCGTCTAGCGTCGTGGCTTTTCTTTACCCCGCTGCTAGATTTAGTTTTTTAGATGCTAAGGAGTCTGGCAGGTCTAGGGATGCCTTAGGTAGCGTCTAGCGCCATGGCTTTTCTTTACCCCGCTGCTAGATTTAGTTTTTTAGATGCTAAGGAGTCTGGCAGGTCTAGGGATGCCTTAGGTAGCGTCTAGCGCCGTGGCTTTTCTTTACCCCGCTGCTAGATTTAGTTTTTTAGATGCTAAGGAGTCTGGCAGGTCTAGGGATGCCTCAGGTAGCGTCTAGCGCCGTGGCTTTTCTTTACCCCGCTGCTAGATTTTGTTTTTTAGATGTTAAGGAGTCTGGCAGGTCTAGGGATGCCTCAGGTAGCGTCTAGCGCCGTGGCTTTTCTTTACCCCGCTGCTAGATTTTGTTTTTTAGATGTTAAGGAGTCTGGCAGGTCTAGGGATGCCTTAGGTAGCGTCTAGCGCCGTGGCTTTTCTTTACCCCGCTGCTAGATTTAGTTTTTTAGATGCTAAGGAGTCTGGCAGGTCTAGGGATGCCTTAGGTAGCGTCTAGTGCCATGGCTTTTCTTTACCCCGCTGCTAGATTTAGTTTTTTAGATGCTAAGGAGTCTGGCAGGTCTAGGGATGCCTTAGGTAGCGTCTAGCGCCGTGGCTTTTCTTTACCCCGCTGCTAGATTTAGTTTTTTAGATGCTAAGGAGTCTGGCAGGTCTAGGGATGCCTTAGGTAGCGTCTAGCGCCGTGGCTTTTCTTTACCCCGCTGCTAGATTTAGTTTTTTAGATGCTAAGGAGTCTGGCAGGTCTAGGGATGCCTCAGGTAGCGTCTAGCGCCGGGGCTTTTCTTTACCCCGCTGCTAGATTTTGTTTTTTAGATGTTAAGGAGTCTGGCAGGTCTAGGGATGCCTTAGGTAGCGTCTAGCGCCGTGGCTTTTCTTTACCCCGCTGCTAGATTTAGTTTTTTAGATGTTAAGGAGTCTGGCAGGTCTAGGGATGCCTCAGGTAGCGTCTTGCGCCGTGGCTTTTTTTTACCCCGCTGCTAGATTATAATTTAAGTTGTAAATGTTACGAATTTTCCTTTAGCACAGAAATCTGAGCAGAGACATACTAACGATTTCTAAAAGGTATGAAACATGAGAGCTGGTTAAGGCAGAAACAATCTAACATGCTCTACGTCTAATGACAGAGCTGGACCATCTCCTAGCTAACAGAAGCCAAACCAAACAATCCAACGGTTGATTTAAAAACGAGGTTTGAACAGAAGAAACACAGAATGGAGGCAAATGAACTAAATTAAATCCTGGAGGCAAACCAAACCGAGGCAACAGCCGGACATCGCTGCTGGAGATGCATCGAAACCTTTGAGGAGTGAGACATCGCTGCTGAGGACTAATACCCAGAGGTCAAACTATGATCCTAAAGGTCTAAAAGTGAAGATGAGGAAAACTTCAAGTCTAGAGGCAGAGGGACAAGGCTGTAGTGGAGCAGAGGTCTCTAACTCCAGTCCTCTGCAGCAGCTTTTCTGCAGCTTTCAGGTGCATCTCTCCTCCAAAACACCAGGATCAAACAGCTCTACGGAGCTGAATGACTGATGAGGGAATTCAGACGTTTGATTCAGGTCTGAGGGAGAAGAGATGTGACTAAAAGCTGCAGCATAGCAGCTCTGGAGGAGTGGAGCTGGAAAGCCCTGATCTATAGAAGGACAATGCTGCTGGAGACCAACTGGATCTAGAATAGAACAGTGGCAAAGATTGCGGTGGTCACCAGTTGCACTGGTCTCTGGGATGATGGTGAGAAGATAAAGACGATGCTTGGAGGGACTCATTGATTTCAGAGCAGTTTGAAGCAGAGGACAGGACTGATTTAGAGATGTGGATTGTGAATGGCGCCGACTGTTAGATCCCGCTTTCAGCTGCTAGTTGATCTAGTTCTAGATGTTCCTCAGTTAGTTTTCAGGCCTAGTTTAAGGGAAAGAACCCTGTGCAGAAATATTCTCCATATGATCTAGGCCAGTTCTGACCGCAGTCTTCTGTGTTTTTGAATCCCATGTCGGACCGAGCCGCTGCAAGCTTTGGGCCGTCAGAAGATGCTGATGAGATCTACGGCGACCAAACCAGAGGAGCAGTAAACAGTGAGAGCATGTTCAGTAAGGAGACACAATAATCCATCATTTAAACATAAAGTCAACATTTCAGGTGGCCTCACTTAGTTTTTCATGTGTTTTCAGGAACTGTGGACGTCCAAAATCAGAAGTGCTGTGAGGAACCGGGACCTCTAGGATGCTGAGGAGCCTCCTAGTCCCTACCTGAGGACGGCACAGAGGAAAACACCTGCAGTAAGCCTTTATTAACACGACAGACAGACAACTCAAGCTTCCAGGCCGAACACAGAGAGACCAAGATGACTATTAGAACAACATCCTGCTCCAGATTTAAACTTGGTGTCAGGAAATTCTGTAGATTAATTTAGCTTCTTTTCTACAGGAGAAGCAGGTTGAATATGGAAGCAGCGTTCTATCAGTCGGATCTCAGTGGAACAGAGTCCATCCACACATGTCTGGAGGTATGTTGGTTGTTTGACTATAGAGGCATCACATGCAGACAGTTTCAGACTCTGAGGACGCTTTGCTTTCATTGATGAAGGAGCTGAAGCAGAGGATGGAGAACACAGACCACCAAGGAGGAGAAACATGGCTGCCCTGCTCGTCTCTCCAACATTCTGGAGTCCTGGAATGAAAAACGTCGACGACCCCGCAGCTAAACCATCAGTCTGCTCCACCCAGAAAGAAGGTAAAGAACCTTTATTGCTTCCAGATGTTCATCAGTAGTGGTGATGACAATAAAAACAGATCCGGAACAAATAGATTCAAAAGCCACAACCATCCCATGAAGGTGGTCTGACCTTTAATTCTTCTTTCCATCATGAAGGGATGTTCACCTCAATTTATCTCTATAACCAAAACTTTACCAGAAGCAGAAGTTCTGACTTTTCCATTAGACCACAGATAAACAGTTCAGAAGCAGCTTCTGATCCAATATGGGAGAATTTCCCCCTGAGTTATGTCTGAAGGGTTTTTAGAACTTATTAAAGCAAAGAAACGACTCTGATGAAACCGACTGTAGACTCCAACAAATGCAGCATTTTCAGGCATTTTCTCCAAGCATCCATTGTCTACAGTTATCACTGCTGTTAGCTTTAGCTTCTCCCTGTGTGTTTCCCTCTTCTCTCCGTTAAATTGACAGCTCTCTCAGTGTTTCTGTGTTTAAATGTCGCTGACTAGCGTGTTCTCTCACTAACTCCTGTTCTTCTCTTCCAGCAGATTTCTTCCGTCGTCTCCTCGTTGGACCGGCACCTCTTGGACGTCTGCTGTCCTGTTAAAGACCCGCTCTGCTGCAGTAGATGGGCGCTGACATGGAGCCGGATTCTGCTGGAGGATCCTTCCTGCTTCAAGCTAGTTTTCCTCTCTACTGTCACCACTTCATTGCTCAGGAGGAGGAAATGCTACAAGATTAATGACTGGATGCAGTTGGCTGAGCTTCCTTAGATTGAAGACATTCTCTAAACGCCAAAATAGACTTAATTTATCTTTACCATATTGTAAAAATGATCTAATTGGACTTTTATGATTGATTTCATTCTGTGTTTGTTCTGAATTGTGTTACATGTTTCTGTTTTAAAGCTCTCGTGTAAATTGCCTTGAGATTACTTGTTTTTATTTCACTAGACTAAATTATATTAAATCCTGCCTACTGGTTCTGTTTCTACTAAGGGATCCTTCCATTTATTCTATATTCACCTGTTATTTTTTACTATAATAAAGCTTTGATTCAAGTCATTTGAACAGGATCTGTTGGTCTTTTTTAGTAAATGTTGTTGAAATAAGTGGTTATAAATGGGTTCTTTATAAATAAACCATATTACTATATGTGAGGTAGTTTGGTCCAGGATCAGCAAGGTGACCAAAACAAACAGCATCAGCCTCCGGTTCCAGATTCCTCTGAGGATTTTTATTCGCCCTGAGCTTCCAAGATCTCAGTGCCTGTATAACCAGTTGGCAACACACCTGCACTGGAGTGGACCGAGCCACAATTAAACAGGTAGAAAACAAACAAAGTCTAAACAGAGAAACAAGAATAAAATGATTAATCAAATTTACAAACTCATGTACATAATGAAACGGTCTACAAAATAAACAATATGATAGAAGATAACTCAACAGTGTACTTTAAAGAAAAACAGAGCATTACTCCAAAGAAAACCCTCTAAATGGAAGAACCCAGCAAGGCACTCAAGTGTAATTTATGCATTTTATACTGTAAAATAATCAATATACCAACAAAGAAGTTTAACAAATATAGTTGCTACTCCTCTGTAGAAACAGAAATAGGTCTCTGGTGTCTTTTTAGACTGCTGAATGTTGTTTAAAATCAGGTTTAAAAAAAAAAATGCTGAATGTTGGAACCGTAAATCATTACCAGCCTTATGTTTACATTTGATCAGAGAGCTTTACGGAACCAAAAAAAAAAAAAAAAAAAAAAAAAAAAATATATATATATATATATATATATATATATATATATATATATATATATATATATATATATATATATATATATATATATATATATATATATATATATATATATATATATAAAGAGAGAGAGAGAGAAAGAGAGAGAAGCATTAAAAAAACTACACTGGAGTGATCACTATGCAGAATGATGAGAAACTGACATTTTTTATTGGGCTTTCCATTGCAAAATGCATTTTATATAGGTTGAAAAAACAAGGATTCACAAATACGTAATAGGACCTCTACAGTCATTTTCAATAATAAAATGCAAAAGTCAAAAATGGTGGATACAATGTTTTGCAAATAAATCCAATTACCGGGATATATTACACAAGACAAAAAGCATAGCAAGCTTGTGTGACATTTTGGTTTTATTTTCAATTTATAAAAAAACAAACAAATAATAAACAAGCATTGTTCCTAAACCAAAAAAGTGAAGAGAGTATAAAAAAATATAACAATATAATAAAAAATAATAATTATATATATACATATATATATAAATAAATAATAGATATAAAATAATACAAATAAATACTATAATAAGATTAAAAAAATTAAAAGAATTGAAAAAATAATTTGAAGACTATGTACACTCGCAGTTATTGTTTATACCCTACTTGATACAAACACTTTGTACTGCCCAAGGGGCTCAGGGTAACAGTCACGGTCCCTGCGACCATGCCCCAGTGCCCCATGCCGCCATATCACCAATTATCTGTAGGCTGCATGCCTGGAGTTTCTGTTACTTTCACCTGGCCCTACAACATCAGCCTCTGCCCGGATTTCCGCCCAAATTCTTCCGGCGAAACACAGAACCCCCTCTGACAGCACCATCTGCTCCATGTGTAGCATCATGGACATGCAAGAGTCGGCAGTTTCTCTTCCTTTCCATGTCTGTAGGCATCTCCTTGCAGTTTGTGCAGACAGCAGTGTTGGGCACGTTACTTTGAAAAAGTAATTAGTTATAGTTACTAGTTACTTCTCCCAAAAAGTAACTGAGTTACTAACTGAGTTACTCCACAATAAAAGTAACTAATTACTAGTAAAAGTAACTATTGCGTTACTTTTGCGTTTCTCGCCCCCGTAACCCCCACCACCCAGCCCCCACCTTCTCGCCGTGTGTTTCAAAGCCAGCTGAATAGAGTGGACGACAAAGACAAGAACCTGCAGAGAGTTTAGCATTTATTGCAACTCAACCTAAATGACATCAGGGGGGAACGCCATGTGAAGTTTTTTAACAGGGCGTTCAGATCTGGTGAAATTAATACCTGGGGATGTCTAATTCTGAAATCCTGTGTGTTTGGGTTGTTATAGATACTGCAACATCTATCTATCCATCTATCTATCTAGATCAGTGGTTCCCAAACTTTTTTGGCTCCAGGTACCCCTACACATTTTTCCACCCAGCTGTGGTACCCCTAAACTTATAATGATTATTTGACATCATTTGATAATAATTATTTTTCTGTCATTTTTTTCAAAGTAGTAAAGAAAACATAAAATGAAGCCTCTCGCCTTAGAATATATTTGCTTACATCAAAATAAATTTACAAAATTGTTAAAATGTAAAAATGTACATTCAATATAAAACTCTCATCAATCTATGAAAAAATCCTGCGGCACCCCTGTAGTGACCTCGTGGTACCCCTAGGTGCCACGGCACCCACTTTGAAAACCCCTGATCTAGATGTATAATCTGTGTGTGACATAAAATATGGATCTCCATCCCTGCCACAAAGGCCATCAAATAATATTTAAAATAAAAAATACAGTAGGTTGAAAAGGCAGAGTATCCATCCATCCATCATCCATCCATCCATCCATCCATCCATCCATCCATCCATCCATCCATCCATCCATCCATCCATCCATCCATCCATCCATCCATCCATCCATCCATCCATCATCCATCATCCATCCATCCATCCATCCATCCTTCCATCCATCCATCCATCATCCATCCATCCATCCATCCATCCATCCATCCATCCATCCATCCATCCATTTCTCCCTTTCTTCATCTAGGCTATCATTTGATCATTCATGCTCTCCATAGTTCTCCTGTGGCGCGAGCACAGGGCGACTGTTGCGCGTCTTTAGCGAGCATGCGCGTTTCCTGTCGCTTGTGCTGTGAATCGTGCCGCCTGCGTATGTGATGGAGAAACGCAGCTCGACGTAACACCGCTATTTCCATCTGGAAAACGCTGTTTTGCTGCTGGAGTCCTCCTCACTCTCCATCTCTCTGTGTGTGCTGTACGTTAACACCCACCAGCGGAAACACCCACCTACCCAACTGACAGACGGAATCTCACTATACATCAGCCATCCTCCCCTCTCTCATGACAAGGCGCGCACGAGTCCTATCATGAAAAAAGGTTAATTGTGCGACCTGAGCAACGCGCAGTAACGGGGTGTCTGCAATGGTAACTGCGTTATAGTTACAGTCAAAGTAATTAGTAAGATTACTCGTTACTCAAACAAGGTAACGGCGTTAGTAACGTCGTTACTTTGAACGCCGTTAGTCCCATCACTGTCCACCAGGAAGCGCCTGGTTCTGGTCCGCCTCCCCACACACCTGCAGAGGGTTACCTCATTAACGGAGGACTCTTAAGCAGCTGGTTGCCACTACCTCGACGCCAGAGAGTTTGCCAGTTTAGGGTACTCTAGCCAAGCTGAGTTTTGCTGAGTCGAAGTGAATTCTTGTCAACCTGAGTCTTAATCTTGTTTTTTTGTCTTTGCCTCTCGGCAGGAAGTCATCCTGCAAACTGGGTGTTTCGGACCTTCTCTCCCTGGAAGGATCAACAGAGCTTCAAACTGAGCTAAGGATTTAAACTGGAGGTTTGAATCAACTTTTCCTCAAGAGATCGTTTGAGCTTCACACTGAGCAAGGGATTCATCTCCACTACGACCCGTTCAAGTACTGCAGGAACTCTGAGTGGCAGTCAGCTTCTCTGTTCACCTACAAACAACCACATTCTGGGTAAAATACTGTCTGCCCTCCCCCAAATCAGACAAACACTGGAACTACAGCATACAGACTGGAGTCAAAGAGTCAAGCACTTCTCTGGAAACGTGAGTGAGCAACCAAATTCTCCTCTTCAAGTTCAAGGATCAAATTTCCTACTGAGCCTGAACTAACCGCTGTGCCTTCCCCTCGCTTTTCAGTTCTGGTTGAGCAGTGTTCAGAGCCACACTTGATTCTGCATTATCTCTTCAATAAACCTGTTAAACTTTTCCCCTGGTGTCTCTGAATTGGTTTCTCTGCATGTGGGTCTGAGCTCTTGATAAAATCATGACACTCTAGGTCCAGAGGTTCCCCCCTTGATTGGGCTCATGGTTCATTTAGAACCAAGTCGCCTGCTGGATACAGTCTATTATTCCAGCTCCTCTTTATTCTCCATGATTGCCTCCGCTGCTGCTTCTCCTGCCTGCCCGTCTCCCACCGCTGCTCCTTTAAGCTACAGTGACCAGTTGGGATCCTTTAGTTGTCAGACCATTGATATGTCACTGCAGTGAATGAGATCCTCTATGGTGGTATAATCCTGAAATATAACATGAGGTTTTATGATGGATCAATGATTAGTGGGTGTTAAAAGTTCAGATCCTCTCAGCCCCTCAAGCCCAAATCCAGTCATTCCAGGCTTCTATAAATTTTCATGTGCCACAGCAGATTACTGCAAACATTTTCTCTGCAACAATTTGCTATAAAGGACCTCCCAGATCCAAGCCTGGTCCACGGGGGAAGGGTTATTCACACTTAGAGTCATCTTTTATCACCTTTGTTGGTTTTTTTGTGGTATTTAAAGGCAATTTGTCTGATTATTTTCCAGATTTTAAACCACATCCTCTTATTGGAAAAATTACATGAAAACCTAAATATAGAAGCATCTAGAGAATTCATCTGGTTGTGGAAGGACTAGTGAACTTTGAAATGGTGAGAGCAGTGAAAGGGATGGACTGTAAGCTGTGTTATCCCCCAGAACAGATCTGATCTGTAAAAGCGACACAGTCATCAGAGCTCATTTGTGACGCTTATCTTTCACATTAATGATAATGACGAATGGTTCATCGCCTGCCTTTCCATGCTGGAGAACATAACGGAGGGCTGATATGTTGCTTGAGCTCTTAGTCTGGGGTTTAGAGTTTGCTGAATTCTAAAGGAAGCTTGATATCATCCACAACTAAAATTATCTCAACATTAAAAAACAGGGGAAATGATCATTGGCCAAAAGATGGACTGGGACAGCATATGCAAAACTCTGCTAATTTATGGAACAAACTGGATACAGGGTTTATCATCAGTGGCAAGGCAAGTTCATCTCTACAGCCCAATTCAGTACAAAGACAATTCAAAGTGTTTTAAAGTCGTCATGTATATAAATATACTCTTTATCAGACCATATTGTCCCAAAATGTGGAAAAATTCCAATAAAAAAAAAATCTTGTCTTAAAATCTGTGGGTTTTTTTTCGTAATCTTCTGCAGGCCAGTTAATTATATGTCAGCCTGAACACCTCGGCCAATCATATATAACGGTCATCTATCAATCAAATATTTTCGGTCACAGCATCTTGATTCATATGTCGCAGCTAATATACGCAAAGATTGAAATCAGAAATCAGAATAATTTCCTTTCCCATTGAGTTCCGTGCCAGTGTTCACTGGGATGGACGTCCGTGTCTTCGCCAGTATAGGATGTATAGGATGTTGACCTTTTCCTATTTTTCTGTTTTATTTAGTTCTTTATTTGGTTCTTGCTTGGGCAAGGTTTTAGAATCGATATTTGCATATCTTTTATCTGAACGGAGCTCCATTCAAAGGCTAATGACTTCATGTTAAAAGAGTTCTGAACTTAATGTTGATTTCCATGTGATGTGATTTTAAATGCTGCTCCAGGTGTCCAATGTTGTCTCTGGAGGTGCTATAACTTCAGAATAGACCAAAAACTAATGAAATATAGCAAAGTATAGGTGCAAAGATACTGCGCAGAACCCTCGAGCTCCCAGGCCTCTGGTAGAGGACCCCAGCTTGGAGGAAAAAGAGGGGAAGACCACCCACGATGGGTGAGGAAGAGTTTTTTTTCTTGTCTGTAAATATTTACATGACTGTCAAAAAACAAAAAAACAAAAAAAAAAGTTCTGCAAAGTGCTTTAAACCAGTCCTAGCTGTCTTTATCCATGCTGCATCAGATCCTGACGTTTGAAAAAGAATGAAGGGAAAGCAGAATAAAGCCTTAGCCTCGCTGCAGTTAGCCTTTTAACCGAATAATTCTATAAACCTGTCAATCAGCAGGACCTTCTAACAGACGACTGTAACGTCAGCGCTGTGCAGGGAGGTGGTGAGCAGATAAAGCTGCTTTCAGCTCTGGATGCAGGAGAGCTGCTCCCCAGGATGCTCCTATCTCCTATGCTGCTGCACATGGACAACTATTAACTAGAGTCCATGGGGGAAGATTTTTGCTCACAAGGGTGAAAATACATCATCAGTCTGACGGCGAACGAAACAGCTTTACTTAACGATTAAACAGAATGATAATAATTGAACTTTATTGATCTCACATTGGAGTAATTTACCTCTGCATTTAACCCATCCTCTTGGGGAGCAGTGGGCTGCCATTGTGCGGCGCCTGGGGAGCAGCGTGGGGTTAAGGGTCTTTTTGCTCAGAGACCCAGAGTGGCAGTCTGTGGGAGTGGATTTCGAACTAACAACCTCAGGAATCCAAGCCCCATGCCCTAATCACTAGACCACCGCTCCTCAAATATTTATGTTGCACATCTAAAAAATATACAAACATATTTTGAAATATTTAGATTTTATAATTTACATTTTATTGTGTTTTTATTTTTATGTCTTAATCAAGGCCATTGGGTGGGCGGGGGCGGGGCCCTTAATTGGCCAGCCGCCACTGGTTTTAATTCAATTCAATTTTTCAATTCAGTTTATTTATATAGCGCCAAATTCACAACACATGTCATCTCAAGGCACTTTACAGTTCAACCAGATCAAATTGATACAAAGTTTTCTATCTAAGGAAAACCAGTTGATTGCATTGACTCATTGACTCAAATACAATCCCCCACACTAAGCATGCTTGTAGCGACAGTGGAGAGGAAAAACTCCCTTTTAACAGGAAGAAACCTCCAGCAGAACCAGGCTCAGTGTGAGCGGCCATCTGCCGAGGCCGACTGGGGTTCAAGGAGACAGAAGCAGAGACACAAAAAGCAGCTGTAAAAGGCGGCCCCGTCCAGGAAACACACAGCCAGGCAGACGAGCTCCAAGGCAGCTCCCATGCCAGAGGACGAAGAAAGCACATCCACTCAGTCACGGTCAGAGAAACAGGACCACACTGGAAAACAGGCCGATCTCCAACATCTATAAACAAGGGTGTTGATAGAAGCAGCACAGCTGATGTTTCTTTCCAGGATGACGTCACAGCCAAACAGGAACAGACGAGGCAAAGCTACTCTGAGGAAAAGCAGAGAGAGCAGAAGGTTAGAGATTGAACTAACAGATTCTGCAGAATAGGAGAACAGAGAGAGAATGAAGCAGAATGTTTTACCCTTGCTTTGAATGAAGTATTACTAAACTTTTGCTTCCATTCTTGGTTATTGACATATTCATACTCTGCTGGTAAAATGGCAGAAAACCTGTAACTAAAGAAGAACGAGTGTCATGATATCAGCACTGATGCTGGTCTGATTCCTCACAAGAGACACCTGCTAAGCTCCACCCCTTTTTTCATTACTGCTCATCTGATCCACCTTCACCTATCAGTATATAACCAGCCTTCAGACCAGACATCAGTGCCAGATATCTATTCCAGCATTCTGATTCCTGACTTTGTGCCTGACTTGATCTGTCCCTGTTTCTGAGCCTGCCTGATCCCTGACTGATCTGACTGCCTGCCTGTTCTGCCTGATCCCTGACTGATCTGACTGCCTGTCTGTTCTGCCTGATCCCTGACTGACCTGACTGTCTGCCTGTTCTGCCTGATCCCTGACTGACCTGACTGCCTGTCTGTTCTGCCTGATCCCTGACTGCCTGTCTGTTCTGCCTGATCCCTGACTGTCTGTCTGTTCTGCCTGATCCCTGACTGACCTGACTGCCTGTCTGTTCTGCCTGATCCCTGACTGCCTGTCTGTTCTGCCTGATCCCTGACTGACCTGACTGTCTGCCTGTTCTGTCTGATCCCTGACTGACCTGACTGCCTGTCTGTTCTGCCTGATCCCTGACTGTCTGCCTGTTCTGCCTGATCACTGACTGATCTGACTGCCTGTCTGTTCTGCGTGATCCCTGACTGACCTGACTGCCTGTCTGTTCTGCCTGATCCCTGACTGACCTGACTGCCTGTCTGTTCTGCCTGATCCCTGACTGACCTTACTGTCTGCCTGTTCTGCCTGATCACTGACTGACCTGACTGTCTGCCTGTTCTGCCTGATCACTGACTGATCTGACTGCCTGTCTGTTCTGCCTGATCACTGACTGATCCGACTGCCTGTCTGTTCTGCCTGATCCCTGACTGACCTGACTGCCTGTCTGTTCTGCCTGATCCCTGACTGTCTGCCTGTTCTGCCTGATCACTGACTGACCTGACTGTCTGCCTGTTCTGCCTGATCTGACTGCCTGTCTGTTCTGCCTGATCCCTGACTGACCTGACTGCCTGTCTGTCCTGCCTGATCCCTGACTGACCTGACTGTCTGCCTGTTCTGCCTGATCACTGACTGATCTGACTGCCTGTCTGTTCTGCCTGATCCCTGACTGATCTGACTGCCTGTCTGTTCTGCCTGATCCCTGACTGATCTGACTGCCTGTCTGTTCTGCCTGATCCCTGACTGATCTGACTGCCTGTCTGTTCTGCCTGATCCCTGACTGACCTGACTGCCTGATCCCTGACTGCCTGTCTGTTCTCCCTGACTGATCTGACTGCCTGTCTGTTCTGCCTGATCCCTGACTGACCTGACTGCCTGTCTGTTCTGCCTGATCCCTGACTGCCTGTCTGTTCTGTGTGATCCCTGACTAACCTGACTGCCTGTCTGTTCTGCCTGATCCCTGACTGATCTGACTGCCTGTCTGTTCTGCCTGATCCCTGACTAACCTGACTGCCTGTCTGTTCTGCATGATCCCTGACTAACCTGACTGCCTGTCTGTTCTGCCTGATCCCTGACTAACCTGACTGCCTGTCTGTTCTGCATGATCACTGACTAACCTGACTGCCTGTCTGTTCTGCCTGATCCCTGACTGATCTGACTGCCTGTCTGTTCTGCCTGATCCCTGACTAACCTCACTGCCTGTCTGTTCTGCGTGATCACTGACTAACCTGACTGCCTGTTTGTTCTGCCTGATCCCTGACTGATCTGACTGCCTGTCTGTTCTGCCTGATCCCTGACTAACCTGACTGCCTGTCTGTTCTGCGTGATCACGGACTAACCTGACTGCCTGTCTGTTCTGCGTGATCCCTGACTAACCTGACTGCCTGTCTGTTCTGCCTGATCCCTGACTGCCTGTCTTTTCTGCCTGATCCGTGACTGACCTGACTGCCTGTCTGTTCTGCCTGATCCCTGACTGACCTGACTGCCTGTCTGTTCTGCCTGATCCCTAACTGCCAGTCTGTTCTGCCTGATCCCTGACTGCCTGTCTGTTCTGCCTGATCCCTGACTGCCTGTCTGTTCTGCGTGATCCCTGACTGACCTGACTGCCTGTCTGTTCTGCCTGATCCCTGACTGACCTGACTGCCTGTCTTTTCTGCCTGATCTGTGACTGACCTGACTGCCTGTCTGTTCTGCCTGATCCCTGACTGACCTGACTGCCTGTCTGTTCTGCCTGATCCCTAACTGCCAGTCTGTTCTGCCTGATCCCTGACTACCTGTCTGTTCTGCCTGATCCCTGACTGCCTGTCTGTTCTGCGTGATCCCTGACTGACCTGACTGCCTGTCTGTTCTGCCTGATCCCTGACTGACCTGACTGCCTGTCTGTTCTGCCTGATCCCTGACTGATCTGACTGCCTGTCTGTTCTGCCTGATCCCTGACTAACCTGACTGCCTGTCTGTTCTGCGTGATCACTGACTAACCTGACTGCCTGTCTGTTCTGCGTGATCCCTGACTAACCTGACTGCCTGCCTGTTCTGCCTGATCCCTGACTAACCTGACTGCCTGCCTGTTCTGCCTGATCACTGACTGATCTGACTGCCTGTCTGTTCTGCGTGATCCCTGACTAACCTGACTGCCTGTCTGCTCTGCCTGATCCCTGACTGACCTGACTGCCTGTCTTTTCTGCCTGATCCGTGACTGACCTGACTGCCGGTCTGTTCTGCCTGATCCCTGACTGACCTGACTGCCTGTCTGTTCTGCCTGATCCCTGACTGTGTCATGAAACGGGACAGATGGACCCAGTATTCAAGGTGAGACAGTCAGTATGATAGTTCAAAAAGTTTATTAAATAAAAATAAACAAAACCAAAGTGAAGCTGCTAGGATCTGTGGCTTGAGAATGCTGCGGGGGTGGGGCACTGTCCAATCTCAGACACTCTGGTGGGAGAAACACAGGTAAGTTACTATGATCATCTAAGAGAAGATGATGATCTCATTGAGTCACTTACCTGGTTCAACAGTCCATCTCCCTGGAAAGGGCCGCAACTGAAGGCAGAGTGTCCCCGGTGCTGCAGCCCCAGAGGACAGGCATTCAGAACAGGCAGGGACAGACAGAACAGGCAGGATCCAGGCTTCCAGGCATCCTAGAGCTCCCAGGCAGGTTCAGAGTCCAGAAGCGTGACCAGGCGGTCACGCACAGAAGCAGACAGGATCAGGTGCAGACAAGCAGGCTCAGTGGAAGAGGGTGGCAGAGACAGGCGTGGAACCAGAACTTGATGCAGGACCTTTAAACTGGTCTCCTCCTTGGAGCCAGGCTTACTGGAATAAAAACTGAACCTCCCCACGTATAGAGCCAAAAACCCAGAGGACTCAGCAGGGGAGAAACAGTGGACGATCAGGAGACGAGACAGACACCAAAACCCTCTTTCCCCTGGCCGCCAGGATCCAGGACATGAACCACGGCATAAACTGAACAGACAGACTGAACAGAAAACACATAACTAATGATCTGGCCATGATAGCTGGAACTGAGCCCAATGTAAGGGCAACTGGCAGGTGGATGAGATGAATGATAATTAGGAGCTGGAAAGAGTAAAGCAGGTGAACGGCAGGAGTAATTAAGGCCAGCTACCACAGCAGACTGATCTGACTGCCTGCCTGTTCTGCCTGATCCCTGACTGCCCAGCAGGTTGCTTAGAAGCAGCAGGTTGATGAGAACAGTTCTGGTTCTTAGCTAAGGGGTCATCATCCCAAGAGGTGAGGAAGACGTTGCAGCTGTCTGAACTAACTGGTTTTGATGGTTCTGATGGGAAACGTGCTGCCCGGTATTAATGGATAATTCATGGATTCCAGCTGGTGTGTAGCTGAAGTATCTACAGCAGAACTGGGCCTAAAGGATGAAGCTCTTTATTTACTGTGTGTGTTTTTTTTATTGTTCTCCACTTTGATTTATTCCTTGGGTTTAGAGTGTCTGTTTTCTCTGTTAAATGACTGATTCCCTGTTTTATTGTTATTTCTGGTTTGATTTAGCATATCCTACTTATGAAATGTGTTCTAATGAAGCATCTAATAAAAATGTTTCATAACCTGAGGCCTGTACTCCAAAGCGGGATTTGTTTCCCAGAGAGGTAATTCCCTCTCAGAGAAATCTGGCTATGTAGCGCTGAATGGAGGCTTAGCCCAGCTGGAAATGGGTGGATGTCTTTCTCTCTCTCTGCTAAAATCATTAAAACTAAACATATTTCATCTTTATTTTCCCAATCAGCATAAAATAAGTTTTTCATTTTCAACAAAGATTCATTAAATATTTTTTTTTGTCCAAGTTTCATTATTGTATTAAATCCCACATTTTTGTGACAAAAAAAACTTTTCAATAAACGACTCTTTTGTTTATTGTAAACGTTGTTTACAGCCAACATATCTTTAACTGAAAGAATCAACCTTGCATCATAAGAACTCCTCGTTGGCACATTCATTTAATAGAGCACAGTTTGCACGGCAGATCTGCTTCACTTTGATGATAATCAGCAGTAGAGTCGATAGAGAAGCTCATTACTTGCAAAGATCCTGCCTGAAAAGGTGAAGTTTCACCCCAGAGCGGGGAGCGTTTTAAGGGACTCTTCACGTCACAATGATGATCCCTTCTTTAAGCTATGTGGCTGTGAGAAAAAAGGATGCTAATGAACTTTATTACAGATATTTAAGATGGAACAAGTCCTGTTTGTAATGGAGCCAAGTAACATGAATCATTACAGCCCTGCTCCATTTAACCCCCACCCCCCTCCATGTGTTTGGACCGTGATAATTTCCACTATCAGTAACTGTTGTAGTATGAAACCTTTCAAGGTGATCCCCTTTCCAACTCTTCCAGGTGCTAGCGTTGTCCTAAGAGAGGCTTCCCCAGTATCTGGTTTCCTTCAGTCATTGTTAACGTCTAGCTTAGTTTTCCCTGTTCGATGGTTCGGCCGCTCTGTTCTAGAATGAGACAGGCAGCACTGAGAAGGGAAAGGCTGCAGCTGTTTAATCCCCTCCTCGTCACATCTGCACATCAAGGCTCTCACAGATTCTAGTTGTTAAAAAGAATCTGGTTCATTCTTGTCTAAAATGTTTTATTCAGGGCGAGCCGTCTGTGCTTCTCAGTTTTTATGAGTCTGCATTCTTCTCTATCTATCAATGCATTTACTTTCATGACAATGCAGTGGACACATCCCATCCTGTGAGGTCCACAAGTGCTACTTTCTAAAGCTTTCCCTAAGCTTGCCTTAAATAAAAATGATAATATTGTGGCAAAAAGCTCCCAGCTAAATAGATTTTCCAAAGCTCTGTATAAACCTTAACATTGTTTTGATCGATTCAATTCACTTTATTTAGTGCCAATTTACCACATCTCATCTCAAGGCACTTCACTGAGAAAATACAATCAGATTGGATATTTTTTGCATTTGATTGCATCCAGTCATTTACTTGCAAGACACGCTCCTCCTGAATGAACTGTGGCAATGATTTTTCCTTAAAATATGTTATTCACCCTTTAGCAATCCCTTACACCAAACATATAGCAAGAGTGGAGAGGAAAGCTCCATTTAAACAGGAAGAGACCTCCAGCAGAACCCAGGCTCAGTGTGAGCGGCCATCTGCTGAGGCCGACTGGGGTTCAAGGAGACAGAAGCAGACATAGAAAAAGAAGTAGAGATACAAAAAGCAGCTGTAAAAGGCGGCCCCGTCCAGGAAACACACAGCCAGGCAGACGAGGTCTGAGCCAGCTCCCATTTCAGAGGATGAAGAGAGCACATCCAGTTAGTCACAGTCAGAGAAACAGGACTACACTGGAAAACAGGCCGATCTCCAACATCTAGAAACAAAGGTGTTGATGGCAGCAGCACAGCTGATATTTCTCTCCAGGATGGAGTCACAGCCAAACAGGAACAGACCAGATGAAGCTACTCTGAGAAAAAGCATCCCCAGGATTGCCAATAATTAATGTAGCCCACGTTGTTTTCAGGGCACCACCTAGACAACCAGCGGTTGAATGACGACATGCGGCTAAATATGTCATCACTGGTCAGATCAGGGAGGGGACCAGAGAAAATTAAGGCGTCCCACATTGTTTTGGCAAACTTACACACCGAAGCAATACTAATTTTAGTGACCTCCGATCGGCGTAACCGGGTGTCATTACCACCAGCGTGAATAACAATCTTACTGTATTTAACCTTATCCTTTGCCAGCAGTTTCAGGTAGGATTTGATGTCGCCCGTTCTGGCCCCCGGCAAACATTTGACTATGGTCCCTGGTGTCTCTAATGCCACGTTTCTGACTGTGGAGCTGCCAATCACCAGAGTGGGCTTCTCAGTGGGTGTGTCACTGAGTGGGGAAAACCGGTTAGAAACGTGAACGGGTTGGTGGTGACCAGTGGGCAGAGATCCACGACTACGCTTTCTGCGTAAAGTTACCCAATCGCCTGGCTGCTCAGGCACTGCTGGAGGACAGCTACATGGGGGGCCTACTTTAACTCCTGGATGTTCAACAGCCTGAAGCCTGGATTCTAACTCTGACACCCTTGCCTCCAAAGCTACAAAAATACTACACTTATTACACATCCCATTATCACTAAAGGAGGCAGAGGAATAACTGAACATCTGACACAGAGAGCAGGAGAGAGGAGAGGAAGAAGGAAGAGCTGGAAAAGAGTCAAGGGAGGGAGAGAAAGAAGCCATAGCAATGCTAAGCTAGCGCTAGCCTAGGCTAGCTACTCCTTACTACCAGAAATAAAACCGTGTGAAACTGAGAAGTGCTCAGTAGAAAAGTGCATTAGAAGGTGCTATGTTTTAAAGTAGTTCTGGTCAGTTAGAGTTACTTAGATACAGAGATGTCACAGAGAAAATAACTTCAGATGGAGATCGTCTGGACAGCTACAGCACTCAGTTAATCTAAACAGGAAGAGAACAGCCCAAATCCAAACTCCATTCAAACCCAGGTTTAAAGCCTTGCAGGGCAGCCTAAAGCCTACTGCTCTCATTAAGACAGAAAATAGAACGTCATGTGCTCCATTCAATGCAGATCATTGGCTCCATCCACATCTAGTGAAAACTAGTGTCATTGGATGAGTCATAGAACGCAAACACTCATTGGCTAGCTAAAGGAAATCATCAGAAGCAAGCAGGTGTTCTTCAAACTGCAAACGTGAATTGTCTATGCCATGCTACAATGTGGGATTCAGAAAAAGATGTTGAAATGTCTGAAAGGTCAGACACAGGCGAGAGCGTATCGGGAGATGGAGACCAACAAGACCTCCCTCATCCTAGGCCCTATCTCAAAGAATTTATAGAAATAGTCGGAAAATTGAGCTTTCAGTTCATATAGTGGCATTTGGCTGTTTTAAAGTAAGTATAAAGTTTACTTTATACTTTAAGTAGTTTTTGGAGCTCATACTTTTTCATTGTTACTTGAGTAAAGAGGTCAAGTTGATACTTCATTTTTTACCAGAGTGTTTTTAAACTGCAGTATCTATACGTCTACTGAAGTAACAAATGTGTTTACTTTTGACACCACTGTCCGGTATTAATGAATGAAGCCAAAACTTAGTCAGGATTATTGTGCAGCAGTTACTAAACTCCTTTTTTGAAGAGAGTTTGAGTCAGAGATTATCGATCTTTTTATCCAGTGAGTGGATTTAGGAGAGCAGGATTGATGGGAATGGTGTTCTGTAGGAATTTCCCCTTAGCTTCATCGTTAGCCCGCCTCTGCAGCCGCTCTTTTGTTGCCTAGCATACCGCCTCCTTCAGCATGGTCAGCTCCATGAGCCTTTTGCTCTGTTTTCATCTTTCTGAAGCACTCCGCGGACAAGAGTGGCTGTATTTAAGAGTCCAGAAATGGTCCATGATGGTCCATGACTGGCTTGATTACTAATTTCATTCACCTGCCTAGCTACACTCAGTTTCTCGTTACCGTTCATCTGTTTCACCAGCTTCATTCTGTATTCTACCTGCCTTTTTTACATCATCAGGGCCAGATTATTCGCGAGCCCTTCGCGAGAGTCTCATAGCGAGTATTAGTGTTTTCTGATTACCTGACCTTGACCCATTCTGCCTTTGGACTCTGAGCCTGCTGATCCCATTCTGATCTGTTTGCCTGATCTGTCTTTGGACTCCTGCTGGATTCTGCCTGTTTACTGAACCTGGAACTTTTTCCTGACACCGTCCTGAATTTCCCTTCGGTACCTCTTTGGATTTCTAATCTTCTGGCCCGGACTCTTCCTTGACCCCGGCTTTGCCCTCTGGATTACTCTGCCTTGCTTCATCTCGGTTCTGATCTCCTGCCTGTTCTGGCTTTAACTTCTGGGATTCTCTGGGCACCGTCTGCCGCGTCTTGTCATTAGCCAATGAGCTGGAATCAACCTCGTCCTCTGGACATGGACTGAACTTTAAGACCAGGTTAGTAAATCACCGGTCATAATCATCCTCTGCCACATTGACTTGGTCACTAACCTTTTCTTCCTGCAGAGGTCCCTGCCTTAGACCTCCTTGCTGTTTCCTGCAGACCCGTCATTCTAAATAGACGTTTTTTGAGAAATCTGTCTATCTGCCTTTAATTTTGTGTCCTCTGTTCTGAGCCTTGCATCCTAAATTTATCTGATTATCACAAATCAAGTCATTAACTAACAGACTTTTTGATTGTCAGGATTTACCTTTTTACACTAGATTCTTTTCTAGTGTATTTAATCCTGGTTGTTGGCAGGACAAAGTCTGGATGGGGTAATATGGGGGGTAGTAGTAATGAAGCAGCACAGTTGTATCAGGGTTGTATCTGTCAGGGTTGTATCTGTCTTCTTTATAATGTTAACTAAATTTGCTGGCACAGTGATATAAAACAGTAGTTTAAAGGTTGTGCATGATCTTAGAAAAAATATTCTGTAAAATTCTTCAACGTGACAAAACATTTCATAAACAACTGTGTGGAATGATTGTTATATAACCAGCTGCATTAAAGGCTCCAGAGTTCCTGCTAATTTTATTTTCTATTGATGCTTTGTATTCCCCAGGCTAAGTAGCTTGTTAATGTCTAACTGTAGATATATCTCAGTAATCTTAATAGAAATTCTCCCAGAGGGATTCTTCTTAAATTATTTTTTTGTCATACTGCAGGCCTAGAGTCTCTCTCTCTCTCTCTCTTCTCTGCAGGGCGTGATGGGCAGGTGCGGTTCATCTCTGTTAATTTGGAGCCTACTTAAGGAGCTTGGACCATGAGGAGGGCATCAGTTCTTTCTCGCTACCAGCGTGGTACATGACCAACCAGCTAGCTTCAAGATCTCTCTAAAGCCAGCTCTAATTCCTTGTCTCCTTCTTTTCCCTCCTAGTTTTAAACCAAGCCAACTGAACCTCCAAGCCAGGACCTTCCTGTTTGATCTCTCAGGTCAGCCTGCTGCAGTCCTCCTCTAGGAGCCCACCTGCCTGTCCACCTTCCTACACATCATCACCAGAGAGAGAGTCTTAGTTTGCACCTGGACCCAGGAAACCATCCTTCCAAGCCCAAACACATCAAAGCCTGTGAGTTTCTCCAACTTCCCACCTCCTCTGACCAGTTATTCATCATCACTCACTCTATCTTTTCCCTAAGCAGAACCCAGGAAGATCCTGCCTGACACAATTTCATGTCCATTGTTAAATAAAGCCTTTTCCTAAATCTAACCAACTGTCTCAGTGGTTGCCCTGATTCAGATTCGTTCTTCTCTAATTATGACTTTTTTCTGTTCTGTTCAGTCTGAGGAGTTACAGATAAACTAATCAGTACTTTCTCATAGTGCATCAAGTGGTTAATGGTGAAAATCAAAAATGGTCACTTATAAGCAATAGTCTAGTTATAAAAAAAAAGTGGGATGGTGGATTTATTTACTTTTTGGAAGCATACATAGCCTAATTAATACAGTCTATTAGCCTAACGCTCTATGCATGGTCTGGTTGTTACATGTCAGGTGCGCCGGTCATTGACCTTGACCAAGGTACCTTACAGTAGAACTGCAGTCAGTTCCTGGACTGGCATGGCTATCACTACCCTACATAGTTAGCATGGCTATCACTGCTCCTAGAGAGTTAGCATGGCTATCACTGCCCCTACCTAGTTAGCATGGCTATCACTGCCCCTATACAGTTAGCATGGCTATCACTGCCCCTACATAGTTAGCATGGCTAGCACTGGCCCTACATAGTAAGCATGGCTATCACTGCCCCTACATAGTTAGCATGGCTATCACTGCCCCTACGCAGTTAGCATGGCTATCACTGCCCCTACATAGTTAGCATGGCTAGCACTGGCACTACATGGTTAGCATGGCTATCACTGCCCCTACACAGTTAGCATGGCTATCACTGCCCCTACAAAGTTAGCATGGCTATCACTGCCCCTACATAGTTAGCATGGCTATCACTGCCCCTACACAGTTAGCTTGGCTAGCACTGGCACTACGTGGTTAGCAAGGATATCACTGCCCCTACACAGTTAGCATGGCTATCACTACCCCTACCTAGTTAGCATGGCTATCACTGCCCCAACACAGTTAGCATGGCTATCACTGCCCCTACACAGTTAGCATGGCTATCGCTGCCCCTACATAGTTAGCATGGCTATTGCTGCCCCTACACAGTTAGCCTGGCTATCACTGCCCCTACATGATTAGCATGACTATCACTTCACCTAAATAGGTAGCATGGCTATCAATGACCCTAGACAGTTAGCATGGCTATCAATGCCCCTAGACAGTTAGCATGACTTTCACTGCCCCTACACAGTTAGCATGGCTATCACTGCCCCTACATAGTTAGCATGGCTATCACTGCCCCTACACAGTTAGCATGGCTACCACTGCCCCTACATAGTTAGCATGGCTATCACTGCCCCTACATGGTTAGCATGGCTATCACTGGCACTACGTGGTTAGCATGGCTATCACTGCCCCTACAGAGTTAGCATGGCTATTACTGCCCCTACACAGTTAGCATGGCTATCAATGCCCCTACATAGTTAGCATGGCTAGCACTGCCCCTACATAGTTAGCATGGCTATCAATGCCCCTAGACAGTTAGCATGGCTATCACTGCCCCTACACAGTTAGCATGGCTATTACTGCCCCTACATAATTAGCATGGCTATCAATGCCCCTAGACAGTTAGCATGACTGTCACTGCCCCTACACAGTTAGCATGGCTATCACTGCCCCTACATAGTTAGCATGGCTATCAATGGCCCTAGACAGTTAGCATGGCTATCACTGCCCCTACACAGTTAGCATGGCTAGCACTGGCACTACGTGGTTAGCATGGCTATCACTGCCCCTACAGAGTTAGCATGGCTATTACTGCCCCTACAGAGTTAGCATGGCTATTACTGCCCCTACATAGTTAGCATGGCTAGCACTGCCCCTACATAGTAAGCATGGCTATCAATGCCCCTAGACAGTTAGCATGGCTATCACTGCCCCTGCACAGTTAGCATGGCTATTACTGCCCCTACATAGTTAGCATGGCTATCACTGCCCCTACATAGTTAGCATGGCTATCAATGCCCCTAGACAGTTAGCATGACTATCACTGCCCCTACACAGTTAGCATGGCTATCACCGCCCCTACATAGTTAGCATGGCTATCAATGCCCCTAGACAGTTAGCATGGCTATCACTGCCCCTACACAGTTAGCATGACTATCACTGCCCCTACACAGTTAGCATGGCTATCACTGCCCCTACATAGTTAGCATGGCTATCAATGCCCCTACACAGTTAGCATGGCTATCACTGCCCCTACACAGTTAGCATGGCTAGCACTGGCACTACGTGGTTAGCATGGCTATCACTGCCCCTACAGAGTTAGCATGGCTATTACTGCCCCTACAGAGGTAGCATGTCTATTACTGCCCCTACACAGTTAGCATGGCTAGCACTGGCACCATAGATATCCATAATAAAGGCTAGATGTCTTACGGCGGAGTCTCAAACGTCATCACCGGCGGCCATCTTGCCTCAGGCAGGCTTTCTGTTGTGCTCTGTGGTACCTAATGTAAGGTGAGTGATCAGCACGAACACAAATACTCTTACCTCACTGAATTCTTGAGGGATTTACAAACAGTTTGGTTTCTTACAAACATTATGAACGTGGCTATTATTCTTTATGCTTGAACATGTCGAAATTGCAGATTTACTTGTCGAAAAATGACTTAATCGCGCAGCATAGTTGTGCATCACGGCTACTTGCGCAAGTTATCAAGGCTGAGACTATTGGTCAATTATATAGGTTTTATTGACACCAATAACGATTGTATGACAATTAATCTTTGGTGTAAATTACAATCTTTGTGGATGTGGTTGTAGTTATTAGTTGGCTAATAACAATAATCTGAGTGTTGTTGTATTTAGGGCTGCAACTAACGATTATTTTAAAAATCGATGAATCGGACGGTTATTTTTTCGATTAATCGATGAATCGGACAAAAAATATTTTTTATATTAACCTCTTTATTCCAAAATAAACATTTTAGACAGAACAAACAAGCACACAAGTACAGGTTGCTCATTAACTGTACTGGTGCAATATGAAAAATAAATGTTTGTGTTAAAACTACGCAAACTTACATGAGAAATGTAGCTGTACATCCACAAAATATAGGCTACTTTGTTTCATAAAGCGCAAAAAAAGACATTTTTGTTTTTAAAAGCCCCTAAGGGGTTCAAACAATAGGCCCCCCATTTCAACAAATGAGTTTTTTTTAGACTAGAAGAGTTCTGCCTTTTAAGACAGGAAAGTATAGCAGTTAAAGTTGCTACTTGAGAAAATACTTAACCATAGAGATAAAAATAGCCCTGTGATTCAAATTATACATTGTATTTGGAATAAAAATGAGAGAACTAGGGGTGCTAAAAAACACATCCTCCAAAGACTCCAATTTACATGGGAATGTGGCATATAATTAATTGACATATTACTGATCTTGCTGGATTTTATTCTGCTTTACTTCCATAAATTGCAGGATCTTCTTTACTTTATCTTCGCCAGAAGATTTAAACTTTAAAAGCCTTGCCCTCATAATTTGCAAGTTAATTTATTTATAAAGTAAATGTAAACGCTGCTTAAGCTAATTCAAATGAAATTAAAAGTAAAATAAGTAGCCAACCTTATCACTGTCTGTAACCTACTAACACGGTAAGGAAAGCATCAGATGAGCTACCTGAGAAACTAACGTTACGTTTCCCCACTTTAAAACCAAACAAACATGGTGGTTCCGTGCCATGTTAATTTCTTTTGAAAAAAGTTGCATGTTATCACTTTTTTCGCTTTACAAAGCGCAGGCTATTTTAATTATTGTGATCAATTTGCGCCGTCAATCCTGGTGCATGCACGCTTCATTTGCAGTCTGGACGCTGAGGCTCTGACTGCAGCTGAGAGGGACTCCTGCGGGAGTGGGGGGAGGCGCCCCACGGCAGAGTAGGAACGATACATGCTTTCACGTTAGAGTCTCCAAAAGCCGCCAGTGAAACCGAAAAAAGTCGCCAGATTTGTCGCTAGTCGCTTTTTTGAAAAATAGTCGCTGGAGGGGTCTGAAAAGTCGCTGAGTTGGCAACACTGCTCCTGCGGCGCTGACTCGCTCTGCCATATTTTTTTTTCTTCCTCTTTCAGTCAAGAGGCAGTGATGACGGCGCGGCGGATGACGCAATAATCGCGCGACACAACTAATCGATGATGAAATTCGTTGCCAACGCTTTTAAAAGTCGATTTTTATCGATTTTATCGATTCGTTGTTGCAGCCCTAGTTGTATTTTCATTATTAGCCTAACGTTAGCTGGCTAATAACAAGAAGCTGCAAAGTGAGACCTAACGTTAGTAAGTTAGCAGCTAACGTTACAGTTTAGCTAGCTGCTAACCATAACCAGCAACTGTACATCAGTGGAAGAGGCAGAATTTAACATGATTTCCAATCGATTTGGTTTGTCAACACATCTTACATTATGTTACAGGAATTTGCTGGGTTTATTAAAAGGAAGATGCCAGACTTTTGCTATGACATAATAGTATTACAAGATTGTTGTTGACTCAAAGCTTTTATAAGCTTGTATTAGTTTCATTTGGACAACTTAAAGATGGTGTTGTGCCAAACATTTTCAACTTTCCAGCTCATCTTCAAAGGGCATGTGTATCATTGAAATTTAATCACATATTGATATACCAATCTTATACACCGTGAATTGTTGTTGGTCACTTTTGTTTTTGTTTCTGCAGGTTATATAATGTGTAAGCAGGAGGAGAAGATCTTCCATCCCCGTTTGCTAACATTCCTGCGCTAGTACATGACCACAGCTACCTTCCTGTCCGCTTTGATGGCCTTGTGTACATAGCTCTCTTGTACATTACACAGAAGCTCAATAAAACCTTCCTTTTCAAAGGGCATTAGCCAAGCTATGTTTTTTGGGTCATTTTTTAAATCTGTCTTCCATGTGTATACCATCACAGTAGTGTAGGTGGGGATTTCAACATGCTACATATACTTGTGAAGGGGACTATTGCACCAATTTTAATAGCAAATAAATGTCACTTTTATAATGGTTTAAAAATAGGAACTTTTGTGTAATTACCCCTGATATATAATTCGAATAGTCTACATGAAACTTCAAAGTGTTACCTTTAATTTGAAACCTGGATTATGCTTCTACACCAAGAGGTTGCCACACAATAAGCCTTTTTTGTCAGTATTTCATTTTATTATAACAATAATATTCATATTATAAAAGTATGTATGTAAATATAAATAAATTAGGACTGTGAAATAATTAATTACACCCAAATAAAAGTGTTTATTTATATATATATGTATATATATACATATATATATAAATATGTATATATATATATATATGTATATATATATAAATATGTATATATACATATTTATATATATATATATATATATATATATATATACATATTTATATATATATACATATATATATATACATATTTATATATATATATATATTTATATATATATATTTATATATATATATAGGTATCTATATCTATATAGATATCTATATAGATATCTAGATATATCTATATATCATGTTGCCATTCAGTACACTGAGTTTTAATAGCATATATTGATTTAACATAAATACCTTGTGCGTGTGTATATTTATTGCACCTGTATGTTCTATTCAATGTTCTTTTCATATGAAATTCCATGGTTATAATTATTCATAAGTGTGCAGTATCATAACTACATGTCTGACTTTTGTTTAACAAACCAAACAGTTAGACAATTGAGGAAGTTATGGTTATTTAAGTACATGCGCCTTTAAAACACAATGTTACGAATGAGCGAGCTGCCTGTGGCAAGATGGCCGCCACGTGCGGACGTCGACCCCCATTGGCCAGCAGCGCGGACGAGACATCTAGACTTTATTATGGATATCTATGACTGGCACTACGTGGTTAGCATGGCTATCACTGCCCCTACAGAGTTAGCATGGCTATTACTGCCCCTACAGAGTTAGCATGGCTATTACTGCCCCTACAGAGTTAGCATGGCTAGCATTGGCACTACGTGGTTAGCATGGCTATCACTGCCCCTACAGAGTTAGCATGGCTATTACTGCCCCTACAGAGTTAGCATGGCTATCACTGCCCCTACAGAGTTAGCATGGCTAGCACTGGCACAACGTGGTTAGCATGGCTATCACTGCCCCTACACAGTTAGCATGGCTAGCACTGGCACTACGTGGTTAGCATGGCTATCAATGCCCCTAGACAGTTAGGGACAAATGCAGAGGAAAAATTTGAAACAGGGATCAGCTTCATAGTCATGGTGGGCCACTTCTTTGATTCAGTTATTTTGTTCAGGCTTCTCGTAAGCCGAATTTTGAAAGGTCAATATTATTGCCATTACTGTTAATATATAGTAGACATTTTACACGCTCAGTGATAAAATGTTACAGGGGATAGTATGGGGGGCGGTTATTTAAGAAGGGGGATGATTTTTAAAAATGTTTGAAGAAGGGGGAAGCTATCCCCCCTGTAGTGGGAAAAAAGTATTCAGCTATTCACCCTAGTTAAAATAAACTGATATCGATGGATTTCACTCACATTTATTCATATCATATCTTTGCAAAGAGAGAACAGTTCATCATAGGGCCCTTATTGCTTGGTAATCAGTCCTGTTCCGATCGGGGCAGCATTCGTTCCTCCTTACTTACAATAATGGAAAGTAGTCAAATTACAAATTACAGACACTTTGGTTAAACAGTAACATGTTATGAATAAACCCTGAGAAAGAATCTGGCTTGTTATGGGAAGAAGGTATGTCTGGTCTACAAACACCCTCACCAGAGAATGGTTTGGCCTTGAAGGTGAAACAGACTGAGTGAAAACTTTTATAGTGAGTAAATAGGATAAATTAATATTAATAGAAGAGAAATCTAAACTTTCCAACAACACCCATCATCCCCCCTCAACTCAGAGGACAGTGTCATACCTGCAATGCCTTGTATGGTAAAGGTGTATTTACAGCAAAAGTGATCCAGGTAAATGGAGTAAATGATTTATATGTTATCCTTATGCAAAGGCACAATCAGGAGCTAACTAATGGTCTACTTGAATTAGGCAAATAGACCTCAATAAACCTGCAGGTATGGCAGGAGCAAGGTGTGACAAGCAGACAGAAGGAGGACTCTGATTAAGGCCAGTGGATAAGCAGACCTGATTCTGGTGCTGGACTGAAGGAGGTACTGCTGGAAGCAGAGGCCTCAACCTGGATGGTTTCTCAATGCAAAAATAAGCACCTGAAGCAGGACAAAAAAAACTTAAACGCTATAAAGCTGCAATTAAAAACAAATACATGGATAAACAAAGGCTGATAACCTTGAATAAAAAAGCAGGAGGAGGAAGGAGCTCAGCACCAGTTTCCTAGAACTCCTGAAAGCACGGACAGAGCTGCTAATAGATATAAACACAGAAAACAATTTCATAAGATACAGGCGCTGAGATTGTGGCACCATCTTTTAAAAATAAATAGTCGACAATGTTGCTCATTCATCTTCTGCATTTTATTGGTCACGGTGACCCTGAAAACAGAAGGAAAGAGAAACACTGCAAACTTTAATCGTTTCTACACATGTAACTCTCTCCCTTCTTAGTTAGCATCAATCTAAACTCATTTAGTTTTTTTCATCTTCAAATCAGTTTATCTCAGCATGAGCGTGTTTATCTGCTTTATGATGACATTATATAAAATCAAAACATGCTGCACCGTCTGTGTTTGTATTTGGCATGATGCATATATTAGGCTCTTATGATAAGAACGTATAGACCAGCTGGTTTTATTTACATTTATTGTCTTTTGAATTTACATGTAGATATCAATAGATATGTGGCGATTAATCAGTGTCACTTGGCATTTCTAACGGTCATCAGCTTAAAGGGCAACATCCTGTTTGTGCTGTTGGGTTTGTATTTTAATGATCATTGGGACTGTAGACTGGCTGAGAGCCTATTTTAAAAGCTAAAGTCATAGAGACTGAGACACTGTCAATGTTAAGTGGAGCGGATGCAGACGGCAAAGCTTTCACACATTCAGGGACGCACGCTTGCACGGTTTGACACTTTTCACACTGCAGTTTTCATTAGCACTCACAGTAGATAGTTGTCCTTCCATGAAGACAGCAAAAAGTTTGAGATATTTTTAAAAAAGCATCTTGTGTGACTGTTTTTATCAGAATTTTATATGGAGGTCCACACTTCCCTTCCAGGTCTGAACCAAGGTCAGCATTCAGTTCCTCTACTTGACTCATGTTTTCAGGCCATGTCATGCTCAACTTTTACACAGCCGTTCTACAAAATGGCTGTTAGTAAACATGTGATTTAACATCATAACCTACAGTAGAGAAGTTCCTGTTTTCTGTACTACAGTTGAGTGCAGAGCAGTTCCTCCAAAGACCAGACGTCAATCTGGTCGGTCCAACATAGTCTTCATATAGTCCAGAAATAGTTGTTGAAAATTGGGCAGTGCGTGATCTTGTCCCCTTTTAGTCCAGGGTTTCCCAACCCTGTTCCTCAGGGAATCCTGTCCTGCATGTTTTAGGTGTTTCCTTTAACTGATTATTAACAGGCTTCTGCAGCACTTAATTGCAGAAGAGAAGCCCTAATTTGAATCAGACATATTGAAAACATGCAGGGCAGGGGTCCCCGGGGACCAGGACTTGGAACTACTGTATTTAGTCCAATAAGAGATGTCTATCACAGGGCAATAGAGACGTTACTAGTGGTAGTAGAATGGGAGGCAGATGTTTTAGTTATCAGGCTCCTCTCCTGTGGAACCAACTACCAGTTTTAGTCCGTGAGGCAGACACCCTGTCTACTTTTAAGGCTAGGCTTAAAACTTTCCTCTTTGATAAAGCTTCTAGTTAGAGTGGCTCAGGTTATCCTGAGCTATCTCTATAGTTCTGCTGCTATAGGCTTAGACTGCTGGAGGACATAGGGACCCCTTTTTCATCATTCTGCTCCATTCTATCTCTATTCTCCCAGTCTGCAGAATCTGTTAGTTCAATCTCTAATGTTCTGATCTCTCTGCTTTATCTCATAGTAGCTTCATCTGGTCTGTTCCTGTTTGGCTGTGACTCCATCCTGGAGAGAAATATCAGCTGTGCTGCTGCCATCAACACCTTTGTTTCTAGATGTTGGAGCTTGTCCTGTTTTTCAGTGTAGTCCTGTTTCTCTGACTGTGACTAACTGGATGTGCTCTCTTCATCCTCTGAAATGGGAGCTGGCTCAGACCTCGTCTGCCTGGCTGTGTGTTTCTGCCTGTGGAGCTGGTTGACAGTTGCCTTTTGTATCTATGCTTCTTTTTCTATGTCTGCTTCAGTCTCCTTGAACCCCAGTGGGCCTCAGCAGATGGCCGCTCACACTGAGCCTGGTTCTGCTGGAGGTTTCTTCCTGTTCAAAGGGAGTTTTTCCTCTCCACTGTCGCTACAAGCATGCTTAGTGTGAGGAATTGCTGAAGAGTCAATGAGTCGATGCAATCAGCTGGTTTTCCTTAGATAGGAAACTTTGAATCAATGTGACTGGATGATCTGGTGAACTGTAAAGTGCCTTGAGATGACATGTGGTGTGAATTGTCGCTATAGAAATAAACTTTTTTCTTTTGCTTTTTTTGCTTTTCACCTTCCACATTTTTAAACCAAATATAGACGTTGTTTGGAAGTAAATCATGTCGACTTATCAAACTTTTTTCAACCAACTTTTGCTCAGTGGGTTGGAAGTCAGTAGCTACTTCAGTGATCACATGCCAAGATTTTTTCTAAACGCAAAAAAAGATATAAAAAAATAATGGGCTGTACCAAAACTGCAATTTCACCCTACTGGAGTGACACTCCAGGCTGGATGACAAAAAAATAAATCTTGAATAACTTCTCATTCTGAGTCATTGGTTGCTTGCATGTGCAGGTAAAGGAAATCAGATGTGATGAGCAGTGTACGAAGCCCTTACTGTACAGTATTTAACTTAGGAATAATCTAAAGAGCTAAATCTATGTTTTAGTCGGTCCACAAGACTATGGAATTTTGCCTAATCTCTGTTTACATGACATTAAATAAAAAATAAAATAAATAAATTACCCCGATGGTGACATGTACTAAGCTTTAATCAGATTCAAGCATTTGAAGTTCAGAACTGACTCGTTTTGTCATAAAACAGGGCGGATGGATCCAGTATTCAAGGCAAGACAGACATTGGGAAAACGTTTATTAACACAGAAAACACTGAAACAGGACGCAGAGCTGTTGATCTGCAGCGGCTGCAGGGGAAGGCGGGGGGACCGCCTATCACTGACACTCTGGAGGGAGAAACACAGGTAAGTGACCCAGATTATCTAACGGAAGATGATTATCTAAGTGAGTCACTTACCTGGTTAAACACTTCAGTCCAACTCCTAAGAGTGAGGCGGGATCCAGCCGATGGAGTGTCAACGAGATGTGGTGCAGAGCTGGCCAGAATGTCCCAGATGCAGCGGCCCCAGTGAGCAGGCAGGAATCTGATCCAGGTCAGGGAAACAGTTCAGAACAAGGACGGTTCTGAGATCCAGGAGTCTGTAGCCCGACCAGGGGTTCTGATCCAAACAGGAACAGACAGATCCAGGGTTCCAGGAATCCACAGAGCAAAAGACAAGTTCGGAGCTGCATGAGTCCACCAGTGAGCTCAGACAGACACATTCAGATGGAGACAGGCGGGCCCAGTGATTGAGAGAAACCGAGACTAGACATGGTACCAACAGAAATTCAGAACTTTAAACTGGACTCCTCCAAGAGCCAGGACTATGGGACTTAAAACTAGTTTCCCCCCCACCGAGCCAAAACAGGAACAGATGCACTCAGCGGAGAAGAGCTAGGACATGATCAGGAAACACTAGACAAGCACTAACACCCTCTCTACCTGCTGGCCCCAGAGAACAGGGACCTGAACCATGGAAAAAATAAAATCCAAACCAACGAACAAACACGATACAACAATCATCAGGACCCGATATACCTTATATAAAGCAGAAGAAGGAGGTGGATAAGATGAATGATAATTAGAGAGTGGGGAGGGAATGGCAGGTGAGTGAAGTGGTTAATTAGATCAGCTACCAGGGCAGATCATGACTAGAAATTACTAGAAACGCTTTAGCAGTAGAAGAAGAGTTTTGTACACACATCTGTACTTGTTGGGTCATCCTCAACTTTTTGTTTCTGCCCTGCATTTTTCTTTTACTTCAGTTCTTCAGTCGAGTCTTCAGTTGTACTTTTTTCCCACTATGGAACTTTGTTGCATTATACTAATGTTTTTGGTGGTCAATTAGTTTAGGTAAGGGCTCATTGGCAATATATGCTATCGCTCCCTAGCTACAGAGGTGGATGGCAGGAAAGGAAGGATGATGTAATGTGAGTTCAACCATACATTACATTTAGAGCAGACACTGGATGAAGGTCATGATTTTAATCCAAAGATCCGAATAGGAGTGAACATGGACGCCTTTCGGAATGTCGTTAAAGAAAAAACACCTCCCTCGATCGGAAGGAACAGTTTTTTATAAGAAGCTTTGAAGAGGAAAGTTTTTAGCTACTTTATGAAAATGTTGCACCATGAGCATATTTCATTTGGATATTTAACATTTGTTCACTGTATAATTGATTTGTTCAATGTGATCTTTAATTGTTTGGTCAATTCTGTTGTTGAGAACATTGCATAGTTGCTGTAGTTTATGCACATCTGATCTAGGCACTACATCACTGTTAATGGCTGGAGTAGTGAAAATAATAGAAGAAGAAGAGTGTGATGGTTTTATCCTCGTGTCCATACCTGGCTGCTCCAGAGAGAACAATCAGAAAAAAAAGAGAAAAAAAACTTGCAGCATGGGGCAAATAAAGTTGTCAAATCGAAGCAGGAGTCCTACTGTTTCGGGAGTGCAACACAAAACCACACAACATGTTGCTCTATTTTGAGACAACAAGCTTTGTTTGGTTCTAGAGGGTCTAATGAATTGTCCAAGTAGGTTGGATTTGTCTAGAATTGTCTAGAATCCATTGTTGCTGGACTTTACTATTGAACAGAAAACAGCTTAGAAGAGTTCACAGGCATGGATCAGTGCACTAGCTGCAACTCTCTTCAGCAAAGCATTTTACTGCCACCTAAAGGGGTGGAGTGGAAAAGTTACTGTCAGACTCTCGTTAAATTTAACAAGACCAAAACATTCTTTGATTCAAAATTTGCATGCAATTATATTTTTTTGTCTCCAGCTATAGATTGAATTTGTTAAGTTCGTTAACCCAGCAGATAATTTAACCCTGAACAGAGATTATTGATAAAAAAAAGTTAGAGACAGATGAACCCTTTATTCTATTTACGAAGTCAAAATCAAAATAGAAACCTATCAAATCATCACTAAATCATATCTGTATGTCTGTAATCATGGCAGAATGGGCAAATTGTACTGAACATCTTCATAACTATAAAGTTAAAGTTATATGTTTTGCCAAATTAAAATTAAATTTAAAAACCAAAGGGGTGTGAATACCTCATTTGCTCCCACCTCATATTGATTTCTATTATTTGGCAATAGTATATTTGAGCTCTGCCAGAGATGGGAGACCTTTGAACATGTTCCGAGGGAGGTGGGGGACATTGAGTCTGAGTGGACATCGGGACATCGTATGTCAGTGGGCGGAGTACTTCGAAGACCTCCTTAATCCCACCAACACGTCTTCCATTGAGGAAGCAGAGCCTGGGGGCTCCGGGTCGGGTTCTCCCATTTCTGTTGCTGAAGTCACTGAGCTGTTTAAAAAGCTCCTCGGTGGCAGGGCTCTGGGGGTAGATGAGATTCACCCTGAGTACCTTATGGCTCTGGGTGTTGTGGAGCTGTGTTGGTTAACTGTCGTGGGAAAAAAGTATTCAACTATTCATCCTAGTTAAATAAACGGAGATCGATGGATTTCACTCAGTCGGCACATTTATTAATATCTTTGCAAAGAGAGAACAGTCATCATGGCACAGCATTCTGCTCTGTTCTGATCTGGGCAGGGTTCGTCCCCTCCTACTTACAACAATGGAAAAGCAGTCAGAGTCATAACAAATTACACACACTTTGCTTAACAGTAACATGTTATGAATAAACCTTGAGAAAGAATCTGGATTGTTATGGGAAGAAGCTATGTCTGGTCTACAAACAACATCCTGCAGAGAATGGTGTGGCCTTGAGAGAGAAACAGACTGAGTGAAAACTTTTATAGTGAGTAAATATGAATATTAATATATAATGAGAGAAAGATATACATTTTCCCACAACAGCAGCTCTGCAACATTGCGTGGACATCAGGGGCAGTTCCCCTGGATTGGCAGACTGGGGTGGTGGTCCCTCTATTTAAAAAAGGGGACCGGAGGGTGTGTTCCAACTACAGAGTAATCACACTCTTAAGCCTCCCTGGTAAGGTCTATCCTGGGGTTTTGGAAAGAAGGGTCTGTCGGATAGTCGAATCTCGGATTCAGGAGGAGCAGTGTGGTTTTCATCCTGGCCGTGGAACACTAGATCAGCTCTATACCCTCAGCAGGATTCTGAATGGTGCATGGAAGTTTGCCCAACCAGTCTACATGTGTTTTATGGATCTGGAGAAGGCATTCTCCAGCCAAGGAGTTGAGGGTATCTGTCTTGGTGGTCTTAGGATTGCTTCTTTTGCAGATGATGTGGTTCTGTTGGTTTCATTGGGGCATGATCTACAGCTCTCACTGGAGCGGTTCGCAGCCGAGTGTGAAGCGGCTGTGAGGATCAGTGCCTCCAAATCCGAGACCATGCCCTCTCCGAGTTGGGGAGGATGTACTGTCCCTAGTGGAGGAGTGTTCATGAATGAGGGGAAGATGGAGCGGGAGATCGATAGGCAGATTGTGTCCGGCATCTGCTGTGTAGCTTGCGCTGTACCGCTCTGTTGTGGTGAAGAGAGAGCTGAGCCAAAAAGCAAAGCTCTCGATTTACAGGTCGAACTAGGTTCCTACCCTCATCTATGGTCATGAGCTTTGGGTCATGACCAAAAGAATAAGATCCCGGATACAAGTGGCTGAAATTAGTTTTCTCCGTAGTGTTTCTGGGCTCTTCCTTAGAGACAGGGTGAGGAACTCGGTCATTCGGGAAAGACTCAGGTTAGAGCCGCTGCTCCTCCACAGCGAGAGGAGCCACTTGAGGAGGCTTGGGCATCTGATGCCTCCTGGACATCTCCCTGATGAGGTTTTCCATGCACGTCCCACTGGGAGGAGGCCCAGGGGGAGACCCAGAACATGCTGGAAGGACTATGTTTCTTGGATGGCCTGGGAGCGCCTTGGAATTCCCCTGGAGGAGCTGGACCAAGTGGCTGGAGAGAGGGACGTCCGGGCCTCCCTACTGAAGCTGCTACCCCCACGACCCGACCCCAGATAAGCTGAAGAAGATGGATGGATGGATGGATGGATGGAAGGATGGATGGATGGATGGATGGATGGAAGGATGGATGGATGGATGGAAGGAAGGATGGATGGATGGATGGATGGATGGATATTTGAGCTCAAGGGTGAGCATTCTGCAGCTCCAGAACAACATGTGGCCCCTTCCTTTTTTTCTTTTTTTGCTTAAATTGACCTTTATTTTGGCTCTTTAAAACTTTTACTTTGCAGCCTTGGTGGCAAAAGTGTCTCTTTGGAATGAAAAGGTTGCAGACCAATAGTTTAGCTGGTAGCCATTTTTGTTTGTTCCAACATGAGCCTGAAGCCGTTTTGTCAGTTTTTGTTTGCTCCCTGATTTATCTGCAGGTATCCAGCTGCCTGGCAAAACAAAATCAAAGGTGTAAGTCAGCATAGAGATTCTTACTTGTCATGATCTTGGCACTGATGACTGGCCTAATTACTCATTTCATTCACCTGTCTAACTCTACACAGCTAATCTGATCCACCTGCTTCTGTCTGTATTTAAGGTTCTTGTATAGCACCTGAAAGGGACACTATAGTATAATAATGTTATGCGGACCAAGATCAGAAACCTAGACTCGATTAAAAGGAGTAGGATAAAACTTAAGTTAAATAAGAGACACAGACCAGGGAGTAAACTTTAAATACTGGCTTCTTCTTGAACATATGGACAAAAGACAATGACTTACATTCAATATTTAGTGTGGAATAAATCACTTTTTGTGTTAAACCTTTTTATTTGAATTTTTAGATATTAAATTCCTTTTGGGTTCTATCAAAATAGGTTAAAACCTTTAGCTATTTTAATTTTCAGTTCAATGTATTTCTCTTTATAACTCCTTTATTAATGAGTTTAGTTCTATTTATCTCAACTCTTTTAGTACAGTATAGGTATCATTGAATTTAAACAAAACATTGTTTTAGCATTTGGAACCAAACAATGAATAAGACTGCATTAATACAGTATAATCCAGTCGAAATGGTACAAAACTCAAAATATTCAGCAAAAGATTGAACAAGTCTGTATTTCACAAAATAAAGTCTCTTCCTTCCGATTCTGCTATTTTTTCTTCTCCTCTGAATTATCAGTCAATATTGTCCTCCTGGATTCACTAGTTTTGGTGGAAGGTGAAAAGATCCTACCAGTTAGGTGTAAACCATGAAACATCCAGCAGGGGGTGCAATCCTTGCTC
Organism: Cyprinodon tularosa; assembly: GCF_016077235.1. Lineage (NCBI taxonomy): Eukaryota > Metazoa > Chordata > Actinopteri > Cyprinodontiformes > Cyprinodontidae > Cyprinodon > Cyprinodon tularosa. The sequence goes on along the minus strand of NW_024039519.1, from coordinate 380,686 downwards.
ATGCACAGTTCACACTGTGTCCATAGGGTGGCTCGCCATCTTGAATCTTCAAATTTCCAAATCCAGCGTCTAATCAACAATCCTTCATCCCAATCTAAGTTAGCCTAACATACACAAAATAAAATAAGTAACAGAGTACAAAAACTAGGTGGGTCCAAAATCAAGGAAAAGCACATTTCTGCAAATTTCTGATCCTATACGTATGAAGGTAAATATGTGCCAAAATGAACGAACTTGTGAATTTAATGTGAAAACTTGAGAATTCAATGTGAGAATTTGTACCACAAAAATCTGAACTTGTATGCCAAAATGTTCTGCTGTAAAGAAAAACCGCACACACACAAACTGAATTTGAAGTTGCACTAAAAGATATATCAGGCAAGACCATGTAAAAAAAAATTACACTTGTCAGTCCAATCTTCACCTGAAGAGGATTTTCACTCAAATCTGATTTAAATGTGAATGCACAAAAAAACTATTTACTGGTGTGTTCATATAGTTTTACACAAATAAAATTACAGCTGACAAATGATTATTGGGGGGGGGGGGGGTTCTATAGGCCAACCAATCACAACCAATCACAGGCTGCGTCTCAATTCGCAGGCTGCGTACTTGGGAGGACGCCTTTGGAGCACTTCCTGGCTTCTTTTTTTTTTTTTTTTAGCAGTTGAAGAAAAAGAAGAAGAAAGTCGGATTTTCTTGAAGTTACGGACAACCGAAAGCAGCAGCAGCGCCGGCAGTAGAGCGGAGAACACCTTTAAATGTAAGTAGTTTGTTTTTGCTTTTTTTTAATGAACATCTATTAAAATACATGACGGTAACGGAGCCACCGGGATGTGTAGGACCAGCTAAAGCTAAAGCTTAAAGCTAACCTGTTGATACGTGATGTTCATCAACAATTAAAAGCCTTCATACAAATGTCACTATTTTTTATTTTAACCTACATCTTACTGTACTGATAGCCGTATCCCTCACTAATCAGATCTATTTATTCTCAAACAGTTTATTACAAAGTATTAGAGCTGTTAAAGCTTAATGCAGCTGGAGAAATAACATTAGTCCAGCTGTACTGGGCTGTTAATACTGTAAACGTTTTGTTTTAATACTGAATAATGTATAGTTAATTTACAGTACAGTATAATAAGGTTTAAAGTATAATTCACTTGAAGAACAATACCAGTGTAATTATACAGAACAGTCATTTTGCCTGTTGACATAACAGAAATATGCTTTACATGTCATTTTGTTCCAGGGAGCAGACAGAGGAGTGGATAAAATGACCACTTCATCATCGGGGCCAAAGATACTGCTGCAGTCGGATGGAGCGAGGAGTTGAGGCAGAATTCCATCTACATGTTGCATTTCTATGTAAAAGTCACACAAGTTAAAAGAAGTCCTGTTCAAACACCAACGTACAAATGTATAATAATTTGATCGCATCAAATGATGGCCAGATGCCACTTTTTGTAAATCTCATATTTGTGATAGAAGTGATCCTTGTGTGGGACAACTTAAAAAAAAAAATACAAAGTATGTTCAGGTTTGGATAATGTAATGGGACACACGAACACACACACTATATATATATATATATATATATATATATATATATATATATATATATATATATATATATATATATATATATATATATATATATATATATATATATATATATATATATATATATAATAATAATAATAAATCCAATTTTGTACCGCACTTTTCATTAAGAAAAATCTCAAAGTGCTACACAGTGCAAATAAAATCAAAGATAAAAATCAACCATAAAAATCATGTGGTCAATAAAATCAAAGATAAAAATAAACAACATAAAAATCATGTGGTCAATAAAATCAAAGATAAAAATAAACAACATAAAAATCATGTGGAGGCAGAATAGGCTTGCTTAAATAAAAAAGTCTTCAAGCCTCTTTTAAAATCATTCAATGGTTGTGGAGCTCTCAGATGATCTGGGAGAGAGTTCCAGAGACGGGGGGCAGCGACAGCGAAGGCCCGATCTCCCATGGAGCTTAATCTGGAGCGAGGGAGGTGAAGGAAGTTGCAGTCTTGTGATCGAAGAGATCTGGTGGATGAATGTGGAGTGAGAAGGTCCTTCAGATAATTCAATTCAATTCAATTCAGTTTATTTATATAGCGCCAAATTCACAACACATGTCATCTCAAGGCACTTTACAGTTCAACCAGATCATACAGTCAAATTGATACAAAGTTTTCTATCTAAGGAAAACCAGTTGATTGCATTGACTCATTGACTCAAATACAATCCCCCACACTAAGCATGCTTGTAGCGACAGTGGAGAGGAAAAACTCCCTTTTAACAGGAAGAAACCTCCAGCAGAACCAGGCTCAGTGTGAGCGGCCATCTGCCGAGGCCGACTGGGGTTCAAGGAGACAGAAGCAGAGATACAAAAAGCAGCTGTAAAAGGCGGCCCCGTCCAGGAAACACACAGCCAGGCAGACGAGCTCCAAGGCAGCTCCCATGCCAGAGGACGAAGAGAGCACATCCACTCAGTCACGGTCAGAGAAACAGGACCACACTGGAAAACAGGCCGATCTCCAACATCTATTAACAAGGGTGTTGATAGAAGCAGCACAGCTGATGTTTTTTTCCAGGATGACGTCACAGCCAAACAGGAACAGACGAGGCAAAGCTACTCTGAGGAAAAGCAGAGAGAGCAGAAGGTTAGAGATTGAACTAACAGATTCTGCAGAATAGGAGAACAGAGAGAGAATGAAGCAGAATGATGAAATGGGGGTCCCTATGTCCTCCAAAAGTCTAAGCCTATAGCAGCATAACTATAGAGATAGCTCAGGATAACCTGAGCCACCCTAACTATAAGCTTTATCAAAAATGAAAGTTTTAAGCCTAGCCTTAAAAGTAGACAGGGTGTCTGCCTCACGGACTAAAACTGGTAGTTGGTTCCACAGGAGAGGAGCCTGATAACTAAAAGATCTGCCTCCCATTCTACTTTTAGAAATTCTAGGAACCACTAGTAAACCTGCAGATTGAGAGCGAAGTGCTCTGTTAGGAACATAAGGAACAATCAGATCTCTGATATAAGATGGAGCTTGGCCATTTAAGGCTTTATATGTGAGAAGGAGGATTTTAAATTCTATTCTTGATTTAACAGGAAGCCAATGAAGAGAAGCCAGGATAGGAGAGATATGATCTCTCTTTTTCATTTTCATTAGAACTCTGGCTGCAGCATTTTGGATCAGCTGAAGGCTTTTAACTACAGTTTGTGGACTTCCTGATAGTAAAGAATTACAATAGTCCAGCCTTGAAGTAACAAATGCATGGACTAGTTTCTCAGCATCACCCCTGGACAGGATATTTCTAATTTTTGCAATGTTCCTCAGATGAAAGAAGGAAATTCTAGAAACCTCTTTGATATGGGATTTAAATGACAGGTCCTGATCAAAAATAACACCAAGATTTTTTACTTTATTATCTGAAATCAGTTTAATCCCATCCAAATGAAGTGACTGGCTAATCAGTTTCTTTTTCAGAGACTCTGGTCCAAAGACTATAACTTCTGTTTTGTCTGCATTCAGAAGCAGAAAATTAAGAGTCATCCAGGTTTTTATGTCTTCAAGACATGCCTGTAATCTATGTAATGGGTTAGCTTCATCTGGATTTATAGACAGATATAGCTGGGTATCATCAGCATAACAGTGGAAATTAATCCCATGCTGTCTAATAATTCTACCAATTGGGAGCATGTATAAAGTAAAGAGAATTGGTCCTAGCACTGATCCCTGTGGTACTCCACAGGTAACCTTTGAGCGTGTTGAAGATCTATCATTAACATGAACAAACTGAATTCGATCAGATAGATAAGATTTAAACCAGTCTAGTGCTGTTCCTTTAATTCCAACAAAATATTCAAGTCTTTCTAAAAGAATATTATGGTCAACTGTATCAAATGCAGCACTAAGATCCAACAGGACGAGCACAGATACAAGTCCATTATCTGAGGCCATGAGAATATCATTAGTGACTTTCACCAGAGCTGTTTCAGTGCTATGATGAGCTCTAAAGCCAGACTGAAACTCTTCAAAAAGTTCATTATGGTGGAAGTGATCGCAAACTTGTTTGGCAACTACTTTCTCAAGAATTTTGGATAAGAAAGGAAGATTGGATATAGGTCTATAATTGACCAAGTCATCTGGGTCAAGAGACGGTTTCTTAAGCAGAGGTTTAATTACAGCAATCTTAAAAGCTTTAGGTACATATCCCTGTAACAGAGATAGATTAATCACATCTAAAATGGAGGAGGAGATCAAAGGGAATACCTCCTTAAATAACCTGGTTGGAACTGGATCTAACATACAAGTTGAAGGCTTAGATGAAGACAATAATTTTGCTAATTCAGAGAGTTCAACTGGATCAAAGCAGTCTAAACCCGGTTCAGATTCCATGACTACCTCAGGTACAATCGCGGATAGAGGAGTGCTTATGATCTTATTTTTAATAAGATCAATCTTATTTATAAAGAATCCCATAAAATCATTGCTGCTAAGAGCAGGTGGAATGGACGGTTCAACAGAGCTATGGCTCTGGGTGAGTTTGGCAACTGTATTAAAAAGAAATCTAGGATTATTCTTATTCTCCTCTATTAATGAGGAGAAGTATGCTGCTCTTGCTTTACAAAGGGTCCTCTTATACAGCAGTAAACCATTTTTCCAGACTAGGAAGGACTCTCGCAGGCCTGTGGAGCGATATTTTCTCTCCAGTTTCCTAGCATTTTGCTTCAAAGTACGCAGCTCTGCATTAAACCAAGGAGCAAGCTTTCTATTTTTAACGGTTTTCATTTTCAAAGGAGCTGCGTTGTCTAAGGCAATACGCAGAGAACTAGCAACCCCCTCAACAAAATCATCAACCTGTGAAGGGGAATAAGCTAAGCTTTTGCACTCTGCAGCACTGCTCAGTGACACAGAGCAGAGAGAAAGTGAAGCAGATTCTTTAAAATTTATAACTGCACTATCTGATAAAGATCTACTAAAATTGAACCTTCTTTTGGGGGAGGAGAACTCTGTTAAAGTAATCCTGAAGGTTATTAGAAAGTGGTCAGAGAGGACAGGGTTGTGAGGAAATACTGTTATTTCTTCACATTCTATGCCGTATGTCAGCACAAGATCCAAAGTATGAAGATGAGAATGCGTGGGACTATTCACATTTTGAACAAAGCCAATAGTGTCTAAGATAGCATTAAAGGCTGCTCTTAAGCTATCGCCTTCAATGTCAGCATGGATGTTAAAATCTCCCACTATGATGACCCTGTCAGTATTTAATACCAAATCAGAAAGGAACTCTGAAAACTCATCTAAAAATTCAGAGTAAGGACCTGGTGGACGATACAAAGTTACAAAAAGAAGAGGTTTTCTTGCCTTGAAATTTGGATCAGGGAAATTAAGGGTTAAATGTTCAAAAGAGTTGTAGGAATTAATTGTTTTGGGAGTAATCAGTAAGTCAGACTCGAAGATTGTTGCTACTCCTCCTCCTCGCCCAGAACTTCTGGGGATGTGAAAATTTAAATAGCTTGAAGGAGTTGCCTCATTTATGCTCACATAATCCTCTTGCTGCAGCCAGGTTTCTGTAAGGCAAAACAAGTCAATGTGATTATCACAAATCAAGTCATTAACTAGTAGACTTTTAGAGGAAAGCGATCTTATGTTAAACAGACCGCATTTAATTGTTTTAACTTTTTCCCCAATTGGAGTTATTTTGATTTTAATTAGATTATCATGATTTACTCCTTTGGGAATCTTTGCTAATTTATTAGATTTTGGTCGTGGGCAAGACACTGTCTGGATGGAGTAAAGAGTGGGTAACAGTAGAGAAGCTGCAGAGATGTGTGTTAAACTACAACTCTGCTTCCTGGTCTGCACCCTGGGTGGTCAGGGTTTTGGAGGACTAATAAATGTGGCCAGATTCCTAGAAAGAAGAGCTGCACCATCCAAAGTGGGATGGATGCCGTCTCTCCGAATCAGACCAGGCTTTCCCCAAAAGGATTGCCAATTATTAATGTAGCCCACGTTGTTTTCAGGGCACCACCTAGACAACCAGCGATTGAATGACGACATGCGGCTAAACATGTCATCACTGGTCAGATCAGGGAGGGGACCAGAGAAAATTACGGAGTCCGACATTTTTTTGGCAAACTTACACACCGAAGCAACACTAATTTTAGTGACCTCCGATCGGCGTAACCGGGTGTCATTACCACCAGCGTGAATAACAATCTTACTGTATTTAACCTTATCCTTAGCCAGTAGTTTCAGGTAGGATTTGATGTCGCCCGTTCTGGCCCCCGGCAAACATTTGACTATGGTCCCTGGTGTCTCTAATGCCACGTTTCTGACTATGGAGCTGCCAATCACCAGAGTGGGCTTCTCAGTGGGTGTGTCACTGAGTGGGGAAAACCGGTTAGAAACGTGAACGGGTTGGTGGTGACCAGTGGGCAGAGATCCACGACTACGCTTTCTGCGTACAGTTACCCAATCGCCTGGCTGCTCAGGCACTTTTGGAGGACAGCTACGTGGGGGGCCTACTTCAACAGCCTGAAGCCTGGATTCTAACTCTGACACCCTCGCCTCCAAAGCTACAAAAATACTACACTTATTACACATCCCATTATCACTAAAGGAGGCAGAGGAATAACTGAACATCTGACACAGAGAGCAGGAGAGAGGAGAGGAAGAAGGAAGAGTTGGAAAAGAGTCAAGGGAGGGAGAGAGAGAAGCCATAGCAATGCTAAGCTAGCGCTAGCCTAGGCTAGCTACTTCTTGCTATCAGAAATAAAACCGTGTGAAACTGACAAGTGCTCAGTAGAAAAGTGCAGCAGAAGGTGCTATGTTTTAAAGTAGTCAGTTAGAGTTACTTAGATACAGAGATATCACAGAGAAAATAACTTAACTTCAGATGGAGATCCTCTGAACAGCTGCACACTCAGTTGCACACTCAGTTAATCCAAACAGGAAGTGAACCTTTTATGGCCCGGTGAGGATCCGTTTAAACACTGATGGGTGATGAGCGCGATTTTGTATTGAACTCTGCAGGTGATGGGAAGCCAGTGAAGGTCATGCAGAATAGGTGTAATATGGGCAAATTTGCGGGCCCTCAAGAGAATCCTGGCTGCGCTGTTTTGAATGTATTGGAGCTTCTGAAGATGTTTTTTATGGATTCCAACAGAGAGTTGCAGTAGTCTAACCTGGAGGAGACAAATGCATGAACGAGAGTCTCAGCATCAGAAAAAAGAAAGGAACGGACGAATTTTGGAGATATTACGAAGATGAAGGAAACAGATTTTAGACAGATGCTTAATGTGATTTTCAAAAGTAAATTGAGAATCCATTCTAACTCCAAGATTTGTAACTATGGTGGAAAATGGGATGTCTTGTCCAGAAAAGGAAACAGTCGTCATAGTTGAAGATTGAACCTGGTGAGGTGTTCCGATCAGCATGGCCTCAGTTTTGGAGCAGTTCAACTGAAGGAAATTCTGAGTCATCCACTTCCTTATCTCCTCCAGGCAGGTAGTGAAAGCATTAAGTGAAGATGGTGATGATGCTCCAGTTCTAATATAGAGTTGTATATCGTCGGCGTAGCAGTGAAAGGAGATGTTATATCGATTTATGATTTGACCCAAGGCAGCATGTAAAGGGAAAACAGCAGGGGCCCTAATACTGACCCCTGTGGGACACCACAGGAGACAGAGACAGCCTGGGACTTGGCCTTGCCGAGGCTAACACATTCCAGCCGATTGGAGAGAAAAGATTTAAACCAGTCCAGAACGGTGTCACAGGGACCGACCTACACATGAAGACGGTGTAGTAGGATGTTATATATATATATATATAGATATATATATATATATATATATATATATATATATATATATATATATATATATATATATGTGTGTGTGTGTGTGTGTGTGTAGGGAAATTACATCTTACATTTATTATATTCATGTTAATTTTGAGTAAGCTTAAAAAAGTAATCTCCAGGTTACCATTCCAAAGTCTTTTTCTGTAGAATTTCATTAATCCATCCAAATCATGAAACCTTCCTTTTTTCTAGCTTTAAAGAAACACTACAGAAAACAGGGGGTCAGTGGGAAGCCTACTGCTGCCACCTGGCCCTGGTTTGTCCTCATGGATGAGGTATTAGGACAGAGGCCCCCCTAATGCCCCACCTGTCCTAATTGCCTCCATCCCTGAGGACACAGCAGGGCCAGGTGCTGCAGAGGCTGAGCAGCACCAGGTTGACGATGAGGAAGAGAATGAGAGGCCAGGAGAGAGGAGGGAAAGGAGCAAGAGAAGAAGGAGAGACGAGTTGGTGGATTTAATCAGGGAGGATATCAGATGGCAGAGGGAAGCGGGATAGGATGGACAGATTGTTTCATTTATTGGAGAGGATGGTGGACAGACATTATTATTTTTGGTGTTTTTTTTTTTAACAAGTTCAGGTTATGTGTTGCTGTTATTAAATTAAATTATTAAATTGTTTATAAAAGTTATTGTTGTCGGTGTGTTCTTAAAGTCTTTTATCTGTTTCATCGCTTCTTTATAATTTAAGTAAACTTAGAACAACTTCTCAGTGACATCAGTTTATTTTTAGAGAAGCAAGTATTTACAATAAACTATTAAAAACATTTTTAAGTATTGACATTAGATTTTAAAATTAACTACTACAACTATTTACAGAAGATATACAGTAAATATTACTAGAGAACATATATATATATATATATATATATATATATATATATATATATATATATATATATATATATATACCATTGTGACTGAGCAGGAGTCCCTGGTGGTGCTGCTGGGCTGGATGCGATGCCACACAGATGTCCTTGGAGTCTTCTGACTGCGAGTGGGACATCATCTGGGGGGGTCGGGGTGCCTCTCTCCACTGTTCACCACATCGTCCATCAGGGTTTGCAGGGCTGACCCAATCGACAGCTGCCCCAATTGACGGCTGCCATGGTACTAAAAAAGTTTAAAATGACGAAGAAAATAATGACTTTACTAAAACTGTTTTCATTACCCTGAAATAACAGCTAAAATGTGATTAAAGTGTGCTAAAATGTGACAATCTAAATGTAATGGTGGTCGGGTAGACCCTCCTCCAGGGGCAGACACCTTGGCAGACAGCTGGTCCCTCCATGGAGCACCATTGACTGCCTCCAACACGTTCTCCCCTCCTCATCCTCTGGCGTGTCATCCTCTGGGGCCGTGATATCACCAGCTCCCAGGCAGATTTTGTCAGGACAGCACATCTGTTTTGACCTGTAGAAAAAAATGAAAAAAATTTTTTATTTTTTATTCGTCACTATCTTTATTACTTGTTTTTATTAGAAATTAAAATTTTTTCTTAATCTGACCCATTTTTAAAACTTATTTTTTTTTTTTTATATTTTTATTTTTTTCCTGTATTTGTTTAATATAAAAATATAAAAAATTATATATATTTTTTATATATATTATTTAATATATATAAAATTTCCCAAATAAAATCAGGCAGTAAGGGGTAAAAATTTAGACAAAAAATGATTTTTTTTCAAAACAGTTTGGCTTCTAACAAAACTTAGTAATGGTGGTATTTATTCAAGTCAGTTTTTTTTACAGGGTTTGTACACTTTTAAGTATTCAATTCAAATTACAAAGTTCAAAAAAATAAATTACAAACTTAAAAATAAATAAAAAATTTGATTTTTTAAAAACATTTTCATCAACTGCTGAAAGCGTTTTTTTTAAAAAACGGGTATATTCTGTAATTAGCACCCCTGGGGGTTAAAAAAAGCAGGTAGATCTTCCCTCTCCACTGGCCTGCCACCTGAGAAAAACCTCGCATTTTTTGCTGCCGCCAAAGCCGTCAAACCCGACTCTCCCCCTCCAATAACAGAATAAAAAAAAAAAAAAAAAAAAAATTTCCCATATTATTTTTTTGTTTTTGTTGTTTTTTTTTTCCGTTTTTTCTCGAGTGTCGATTTTTTTTTGGGCTTTTTTTGGGGTAAACGTGATGACGTCGTGTCGAAACCCCGGGAATGCTCCAAAGGCGCCCCTCCCCAAGTACCAGCCTGCGGAGCGAGCCGTGATTGGTTGGCCTATAAACCCCCCCCCTCACTCTTCAAACACAATTCGTTTTGGAAAAAATATTTGCAAGGAATGTGACAAAATCAAAGCGCGGGTGTCAACGTGCTGTTCCCCGCGAGAGGCGTTTTTTTTCTTAAGCAGCAGATTCAAGAAGCTGTAAGGGCTAAATTGAGGTTGAATGCAAGATTAACATATGCAAAAAAAAAAATAATTACAAATAAACTATCAATAATCATTGTCCTGAAAATTTTATTTTTGTAAAACTTTTGAACACACCAGTAATTTTTTTTTTCATTCACTTAAATCAGTTTTGAGTGAAAATCCTCTTGGGGGGAATTTTGGATGACAAGTGAAAAATTTTTTTTTTTACATGTTTTGCCTGATATATCTTTTTGCAACTTCAAATTCTTTGTGTGTGTGCGGTTTTTCTTTACACAGAACTTTTTGGGCATACAAGTTCAGATTTTTGTGGTACAAATTCTCACATTGCTTCTCAATTTTTCACTTTAAAATTTACAATTCGTTCTTTTGGCACATATTTACCTTCAAAAATTAGCATTTTAAAATATTCCAAAACATTTACTTAGTTTTAATAAAATTAGTTTACAGAAAAAAGAAAATGCAGGGTTTCACTCCCCAAGCCCCCATTTGTCCAAAACCAAACAAAAACACCAAAAACACCAGATTAAAAACGGGAAAACACAAAAACTTTTTGGAGTAAAACAAACATACCTTCTTTGTACTAAAATTATTTTCAGGCTGGTTTGACTCAAATTCTGCACTTGTTTCTCTGCATTTTACTGCAGCACTTGTGCTCAACAAAATGGGGAATTCCCGAAATCCGATTGGATTAAGTTGCTGCGATGCTTTAAAACAAAATCCCTTTAAAAATATAAATTACATGGTTTTTCCCAATTTAATAATGTAAGAATTGTTTGGATTTTTTCTTTAAAAATAAAAAATTTATAAGTAAAATGAAGTAAAACTTTTTAAAAGTTTTAGATAATTTTACCCAGAACTAATTTTTTGATTTTTTATTTCAAGTATTTATTGTTTTTAATTTTTTAACATTTTGGTGGCTCTGTTAACCTTTCAGTTAAACTATGATCCAGTCATAAGCCCAATTTTCTCGTTTTCTCTAGCCAGTGGTGTGATAGTGTGGTAGGGGTTTTTAGAGTTCCTTGGTGTTTCTGTTTATCTGATCCGGGACCTTTCTCCTCTCAACCATGACCCCTGCCTTTTTCCCCCCTGATCGTTTCCCGAACTGTCTTTGGGCCCTGGATCTCTGAGCCGTTCCTGTTCTGATCTTTTACCGACCTGCTTTGGCTCCTGCGGGTTTCCCCGGGGCTGCAGCATTGGATAATCTGTGCAATGCCGATTGATTGAATTGATTAAATTGTAAACCCAGGTTAGGGGACTCACGCATTCATAATCATCCTTGTCAGATCCGGTGACCCCCTGTTAAAAATGCTTTTTGAAAAATCCCCTGTCTTTGCCTTAATATGGGTCCTTTGGTTCTATTGAGATGATAATCTGGCCAAACTGGACCCATCTTCAAACTGACCGGCGTTCTGAGATTGAAATATGTTTTGGAATACGGGGTTTAATTCCCGCGGTCAGGCTGCTACCGTGTTTGCTGGTCATTTTTTCCCCCCAAAAATGTTTGGAGGTTATTATTTTTAAGACCTGGTTTTTCTGAACACCGAGTGCGGCTTAACAGCCCGATCCCGGTCTGTGTGCATATTTTTTTTTGGAAAGTCACATGACCCCCCAGGAGCTTTTTTTAAAGGAAAAGTTGGTTTTATTCAAATTTAAAAATTGAAAGTACTTTTAAAAAGAAATTTTCATGGTGTCAAAAGTACCCAATTTGTTACTTAAGTAGAAGAAAAACTGCAGTTTAAAAAACCCCCTGTAAAAATTGAAGTATCAAATGACCCCTTTTTCTCAAGTAAAAATGAAAAAGTTGAGTGCAAAAAACCTAAAGTAAAATAACCTTAAAAAAAAAGCCAATGCCCCCTATATGAAAAGAAAACTAAATTTTCGACTATTTCTAAAAATTCTTTGAGATAGGGGCCCAGGGGTCAGCGGCTAGGAAGCGGGGGGGACGGGGGGAAAATGTCCCCCCCCAATATAAAAGCCCGGTGGATATTCCCCCCCCAAAAATTGTACTGCAAAATATTAGATTTGACAATTTTTTTTAAATATCGTGCTTTTATTTTTGAAGGGCAGATATCGTTTCTCACTGTACTCCCCCTCCCTCTTGAACTGCTGGTGTTTGACACCAGGGGGAAACAGCGATACAGAAAGTCAGAAATTGTGAATGAGGTAAAAAGGTCTGTCGGGGTGCTGCTATGAATATTTCCTTTTTTAAACTTTTTGTTGTCAGTTCACTTTTATATATAGAAACTGAACTTTTTTGGAAATCATCAGTCTTTAGGAAGAGGATTAGGGCCACTGAAAAAAAAGTTAAAAAGATTTTTAAAATTTTTTTTTAGAACTGGGGGGGGAAAATCAGAATTCTGATTTTTTTCAGAAATTGACAGATGATTAATATTTCTAAACAATTTTTCTATTTTTTTTTTGGGGGGGGGGGGGGGGTACATACAGATAAAAAAAAACAAGAAGGTCTAACTAAAAAATAACCAGAATATATGTTTAGAGTAAAGATTGACTACTTGTGTTTACACAAGCACACAATTTCAAATCTGCTGAGCTTGCTGTGCAAGAAAATGTAAAATATACGTATAAAGAAATATAACAGGAAGTATATGGAGAGATATTTGTGCCATTGGTTTGAGCGCGCAGGAACCAATCCGAGCGCGCAGTGAGACAACGCGCGCGCGCAAAACCGGTCTGGCGCGCGCTCAACTCTGAAAAACCCTCTCAACACACTGTTCTCGCGCTCAGTTTCATCTCTGCGCGTGCTCGAATCCGTCTCTGCTCGCGCTCGCTCGACCTGCTCTCTCTCCGCGCTCAACACCAGCTGTGCGCTCGGCTGTTTCTCCGCTCGCTCGACTCTCTGCGCTCGCAACTTCAGCAATGTATGTAAATGAACCATACCATCAGCCAATCACACCCAGCTTCTTTTCATCCAATGAAAGCATTCCTTCCTTCTTCTTCTTCTTTTCTATCATGGTGGATCGCAAGCAACTTTAAGGTGCATACCGCCACCTACTGTTCATGAGTGTGTAGCAACATTGTTTTACATCTATTAAATTCTATTTTTTAATTTTGCATTCTGAAGATAACTAAATAATGCTTTCCTTAATCTATAAATATCCTTTATATTTCCTTTATTTCCCAATAATCCTTTAAGACTCCATTCTTGGCCTGTCATTTCAACTACTCTTCTCAATTTTTCCCTTTCAGGTTCATATGTTTTACAGTTCATTAATATGTAAGCATTCGTTCCAAATACTACATCCGGTTAAATGAAAAAAAAATAAATAAATAAATAAAAACACAATCAGGAAAATCAAAAACTCTTACAGTTATTTTGTCAACATTCCTAAGATAGTACTATAAAATATCTTGAATTATCTCAAATAAACTTCAGTAAAACAGTTATTAGATCATTGCCTCATCCATCTCTTTTACCTGCTATTGACATGGATTTAAATTTGCTGTTTTAAAAGAAAAATAAGGAGGATATTTCAGGTTCAAGTATGGTTCAACAGTATATAGATAATGTTTTGGATCATATTGGCCTTACTCTTAGCTTTTGTGGCGGGTGTTTCTTCTTTTTGTTGTTTTTGTATGGAGGTTGGCAAACAACAATTACCGCCACCAACTGAAAAATCCTGTTTATCAAATTATTCTTTTTAATATATATAATAAAGAATAACCCTCTTATTTAGAGTCCATCTGTAAAAGGTCTTCTAAATAATAATTGTTAAATTTCAGATCAGGTCTGCTGTCTGAATGATTGTGTTTAAATTAATATAACGGTTGCTGATCTAAAATCAGAGCAAACTAAACTTCTTAATGGAACGATTTCTTCAATCCATTGTAAGGCCAATATGATCCAAAACATTTCTCCTTTGTAGGCTGAATTCCATCACTGATTATTTTACCCGATTTAAAAATAAATTCTGAAACTAAAACAAAACACCATTCCTAATATTGGAATATTTTTGAAGCATCCATAAAAAATTTAACATACCCATGATATTTTTTATCTATATACTGTTGAACCATACTGGAACCTGAAATATCCTCCTTATTTTTCTTTTAAAACATCAAATTTAAATCCATGTCAATAGCAGGTAAAAGAGATGGATGAGGCAATGATCTAATAACTGTTTTACTGAAGTTTATTTGAGATAATTCAAGATATTTTATAGTAATATCTTCTGTCCATCAAATGGTTAGGAAACTGTAAGAGTTGTTTGATTTTCCTAATTGTGTTTTTATTTATTTTATTTATTTATTTTTTCATTTAACCGGATGTAGTATTTGGAACGAATGCTTACATATTAATGAACTGTAAAACATATGAACCTGAAAGGGAAAAATTGAGAAGAGTAGTTGAAATGACAGGCCAAGAATGGAGTCTTAAAGGATTATTGGGAAATAAAGGAAATATAAAGGATGTTTATAGATTAAGGAAAGCATTATTTAGTTATCTTCAGAATGCAAAATTAAAAAATAGAATTTAATAGATGTAAAACAATGTTGCTACACACTCATGAACAGCAGGTGGCGGTATGCACCTTAAAGTTGCTTGCGAACCGCCATGATAGAAAAGAAGAAGAAGGAAGGAATGCTTTCATTGGATGAAAAGAAGCTGAGTGTGATTGGCTGATGGTATGGTTCATTTACATACATTGCTGAAGTTGCGAGCGCAGAGAGTCGAGCGAGCGGAGAAACAGCCGAGCGCACAGCTGGTGTTGAGCGCGGAGAGAGAGCAGGTCGAGCGAGCGCGAGCAGAGACGGATTCGAGCACGCGCAGAGATGAAACTGAGCGCGAGAACAGTGTGTTGAGAGGGTTTTTCAGAGTTGAGCGCGCGCCAGACCGGTTTTGCGCGCGCGCGTGTTGTCTCACTGCGCGCTCGGATTGGTTCCTGCGCGCTCAAACCGATGGCACAAATATCTCTCCATAGAAGTACTGCTAAAACATAAACTAAATGTTAAATAATGTAGATATTGGTTTAAAAAATTCTTCAGATTTGGAAATTTGGAAGGAATACATAATTTTGAAATTAATCCACAAATCTGGTAAAAAAATAAATAAATAAATAAAAAAGTTGCACTTTTTTACTTGAGGAATTTGTTGAATAACTTCATAATTATGAGTTTAACTAGTTGGAGGTAATGCTACACTTCTCTGCTTCCTGTCCTGCTCATAAAAGGTAAACATTATAAACCCACCATTAATTTTCTACACTATTTGGAAAACACAACACAAATGTAATATAACAAAAGTATGTTTAACAACAAACATGTTAGCATCAAGCCATAGCCATGTCTCTTTTAGAGACTAGATCTCTTGTTTTAATGACCTTCTGCTCCTCCATTAATGAGGGGACCCCTCTGGCACGTAAAAAGTTGCCTAATTCCGTCATTTTCCACCAATGTGTCACTGGCCCTCTCAAACAACTCACATCTTTGTCAGTGAAGCTGAGTGCTCCACATCTCTGCCTTCATGGTGCCCATCTACATTAAGATCCAAAATTCTGAGAAAAAAAGTCAGAATTCTGAAAATAAAAGTCAGAATTCTGACTTTTTCCCCGTATTAAACTGAAATAAAATGTAAAAATCACTTAACTTTTTTTGTTTTTCCAGTGGCCCTAATCCTCTTCCGTAGTCTTGGGCTGATCACTCATCCAATATTTAACTGCTAACTTTCTCTAGACGTTTGCCACGCTAGCCAAAATGTTTTTTTTTATATATATTTTTTTATATCTCATTTCAGTACAATGCCACCACCAACTAAAAGGCTGAAACAGCAGTAGGACTTACTCAGATTTTTTTAAAAGAGAAACGTCAGTGTGAGTAACAGTCACCTAACACAACTTGTGTTGAAATTAGCCCGGTCTGGGCGTGCGTTTTACGAGGATTTTTTATTTTTTGCGTGGTTTTGATTCGCCGAAATGGACAGCTGTTATACCTGCCGCGCTCCTGATCGTTAGTTAAAACCACAGGGAGAATTAATTTTAATTGTTAGCAGCTGCGGTCGCATTGCTTGTGCAGCGGACTGCTGCACAACCACTAATTAACCAACTAATTAACTTCTGCACCTTTATTTCCTCAAATAAACTGCTGGCTCCTCTTTTTAGACTATAAACAGATTAACACAACATTGACAACTCTGTAGTTTTCTCTGTTCTGTAGTGCAAACTGGAATTAAAGGCGCCATTTCTACCAAAGGTCTGGACAGACTGGCCACCTGTCTAGGGTGTACCCCGCACCAGCACCTCCCGACCCCACTAAGGGACAGGGTGTACAGAAAATGGAAGGATAGATGGATTTCTACCAAAGGTTGATAATGCGTTTTTGAACCAGATGCTTCAAAGCGCCCTGTCCATAATTCTTCAACACACTGTCATCTCCCTCTGTCAGTCAACCTATATAAATTCATTTTTAACCATTATTGCAAGTTTGACAAAATAAAACATATCAAACTTTGCACTTCTGTGGCCTACTGAATTGTTTTTAATCCAACTGAAATATTTGATTTTCTAGTGTGATGCAGACACTAAATATGCCAAGGGCTGAAGCCCTTGAAAGACATCTCCCTTTGCTCAATAAAAGACTCCAGTCATTTTGTTTGGTGATATGCTCACATCTTATGAACAAATGCATTATGTAAATTTTAAATGCATTATTTTTGCAAACACATTTATAAAGGAATAAAGTAAAAGATTAAATAGCCTTTATTTTTAAGTAGCGTACTTAAGATATGTTTCTGTTGAATATTTACGAATCTCAGATTTCCGACATGTGTCCCCCCCAATAGTAAACATATTCCTACGCCCTTGCCTAGGATGAGGGAGGTCTTGTTAGTTTCCGTCTCCATCTCCCGATACGCTCTCACCTGTGTCCGACCTTTCAGACATTTCAACATCTTTTTCTGAATCCCACATTGTAGCATGGCATAGACAATTCACGTTAGCAGTTTGAAGAACACCTGCTTGCTTCTGATGATTTCCTTTAGCTACCCAAGGAGTGTTTGCGTTCTATGACTCATCCAATCACACTAGTTTTCACTAGATGTGGGTGGAGCCAATGATCTGCATTGGATGGAGCACATGACGGGAAATAAATATTTAGAAACATTAAACCGAAGCCCAGAGTAGCGAGTAACGTTTGTTTTAAAAATGTAAGGAATAGAAAGTACAGATACTTGTGTGAAAATGTAATGAGTAGAAGTCAGAAGTAGGAAGAAAAATAAGTATAGATACCTAAAAAGTGTACTTAAGTACAGTAACAAAGTATTTGTACGTCGTTACTTGACACCTGGAAATTATCACATACTCTTTCAATAAATGATAAGTGTTTTTAATTAAGAGTAATTTTCATTTGAATGAGTAATTTCACATCACTGAAATTACTTCTAGGTTTATCACAGCAAATTTGTCATGCATTTAGGGAATACTCAGCTCTAACCAATATAATACTAGATGAAGTGTTTATCTATTGTCTGTTAAAATTTGTTATCAAAAAGGGGTTTTTAAAACAAATAGACCTGGAAACTAAGCCTATATGTCTGAGTTTATTTTAAAATATATTCAGAACCATATTTTCTATGTATGTGCTGTTAAGGAAATTACCAAAAAAAGTGGAAATTATCAGTCTTCTTTGAACCGCGCATTGGCGTCGCCATACCCCATTTACTGGGGCACGTGCCCCAGTATAAATCTCGTGAATATTTGCAAAGGTAATACATTTTTTTTAAATGTATCAATTTAGATAATTCCAACAGGAGGAGACGTATATTTCTACTCAAATGCGCAGCAAGTGTGTTGGTAACTCCAAATTGAGGATGTAATAGCGCCCCCACGTCAGTGCATGTCACTGCATGAACTGCAGGTAAATTAACACGCTGCTCTCAACTGAGTTGGATGGGACACTGTGCGGCCGCGACGCATTTTTAGTTCTGGTAACGTTTCTTACCTGTCAATTTACATTATTTTCCCAGTGAAACCACATGCTTTATAGGCTACTAACTGAAAATTACTGCATTGGTTTGTAGATGGATATCAGGAAATTCCTCACACGAAGCAGAGACAGGGAAGCAGTAAAACAAGATGAGAGAGAGGGAGGTAAGGTCCCGTGATGAATTAGTGATTTAAGCTAAGCAGTTACATTAGGAACGTTATAAGCAATATGATTGATATTTGCATAATAATAAATTTACGTTTTTTAATGTTTGCTGTAGAGAATGAGAATGAAGGTGCTGGAGTAGGAAAGGAAGGAGGAGGCGAGACTGACAGGCAAGAGACAGGTGAAGGACAGGAGAGACAGGACCATGAAGGTGATGAGGATGCAACAACCAGCTTCCACAAACAAGAAGGGGACATTAGTGACTTAGGGGGAAAGCATGATGGTCCTAAACAAGTGAAGTTGTCCCACTATCCCCAGGACAAATTTGGAGTAAAAAAAACTTTAATTTAATTCAAAATGGTTTGAAAGCTTTCCCTGGTTGAAAAAGAAAGCCTTGTCATCAAGGATACGCAGTGTGTTTTCAACTTGCTTGATAACATCATGCTCCCAACATTAACGCAGGTCATCCAGATCTCCCTCACAATCACAATCAACTTTAATGCTCATAAAATAAAAGAAAAACTTAGTTAATGTTGAGTTAAACTTTCCCCTGAACTAAAACTCTGAAACCTAGGAATTAATGATTACTTCAGAATGTGTATAAGGAAACTTGTTTTTTGTCAAAGTTGTTGATGTCTTATTTTTTATAGCTGCAATGTTGAAAATGTTCATGTTTGTTAAAACAAATATGCTCTTATACTCATTAATATCTCAACTGGTAATTTTGGTAGGAATGTATCAGGGTGGGGCAGTGTGCTTGTCTGTATTTGTGTATGGCAGGAGGGGCATATGCACTAGGGGGCCAGTGCCCCAGTAAAGCTTTGTGCCTAGCAACGCCCCTGGAACCGCATCCCTTTAATTCTTCCAACCATGACCGAAGGATCTGGCCATGTGGACTCAGCATGTCAATGGTTGGGTGGAGGTTTTTGAGGACCAAACTGCAGAGATCTGGAGGCAGAGGTGAGTCTTACAAATTTAATAGGCAACTGAGGCAGAAATACAAAAATCTAAAATACTGAGAATCAAAAATAAGATTACATCAGGAAAAACTCAGAAGAACTCAGCACTGGCAGAAATCAACTGCAAAGACACAGAGAATACAAAGAAACAAAAAATAAATCCAAGCAGAGGGCAGAACCCTGACACAGCAGGGTGATTGTTGGCCATCTTTTGGCTACATTTACACTGCAGGCATTAATTATTTGTTAAATCCGCTTCTTCTGTATGGTCGTTCACATTTCCAAATATATGCAACTTTTATCTGATCGTCCCGCGTGCCCAGTAGAGGACGCAATGGCGTCACAATCGAGCGTGCTCTACGGAAGTAAACATGGGTGGTTATGCTGGAGCGCATCTAGCAATCTTTTTCAACCTTAGCCAGTATATCACCAACACAATCTTTACAAGGTGCTTCAAAAATAAACACTGCTCTCTGCATTATCATCCCACATGGTTGCTTTTCTTTGTGTTTCTGCATACCAAGACGCAGAATAGTGACCTTTGTTGAGTATTAATGCTGTTCAGATCGGATGAATGGGAGCTGGTGTTATGGTTCTCCGCTGTTAGGACTGAGTTTTTAGTTTTCAGTTATTCTGTTTTGTTGATCTTTGGTTTATTTTGCATTATATTCAAGCAGTCTTTTATTTCTGTCTGCTGTCCCCTTGTGCTTGTTTTCTTTCTCATTGGCTTCCTTCTAATTAGTTCTATTCACACCTGCTCCATATCAGCTCATTGGTCCATCCTTTGTTCTGTTCCCCTTATATACACCACTTCTGCAGTCACTCAGTGCTGGTTCCATGTTGTTGTTTGTTTCTTCCTTGTCTCTGGCTCCCAACGTAAGTTTTCACCTCATGTTTGCTGGTTTTTGGTTTTCAATATTTTTTTTTCTATTTTTGGATGTTTGCCTTGGTTTTTTTTTTATCATTAAACTTACAAGAACTAATCTCTGCCTCACTCATCTCTGATATGGTCCTCAAGCAACTTCAGCCCCCCCACGTTGACACCTTGCCGCTCAATCACAGGTTGCATTTGAAAAGATCACATTCATATCAGATTCAGGACCACAGAGCCAAGTGGCCTGGGTCGTATTGGAAAGAATCAGATGTGTGTTGTTCAGACTGTCATGAAAAGATCAGATACAGGTTGCATATTTGCAAAACAATTGGAGTTGAGTCACTTCAGGCTGATGGACAGCAAAAATGCCAGTGTTAAAATCTTAGGTGCAGGGTTATTAAATAGTTTGGTTGTTGTTTAAACAATACAGAGCAGTAAAATAACCCTACTAGTGTAACTTGTGATATATTTACTTGCAGTAGTTTAGGTCATCCCCTCCGGTAACAACTGCAAGTTTATTATTTGTGTATTTTCTGCCTGGAAATTACTTCTAAAAACCTCTGGGCCGGAAAAGTCCAGTCATATTCAGAATACAAACTTCTGAAAGTACTTTAAATATGAAATTATTACATACTGTTCAATAAAAGTAATTTTCATGTGAATGTGCTTTACTGGAGGCATCCATGTTTGTCAAAGAACACTACTGCCACCTACTGGTTAGTGATGTCACGGTGCGGTATCGGCTGTTGATCAAGTCCCAGTGCTGTATCTGGTGTTTGTCACAACGCGCTATTATCCAAGTCATCTTGAAAACATTCTTCTTCCAAATGTTGGCTACATATTACGGGTTTTTTCTCTGGCCAGAAGTTCGATGGCAAATCCTCCCTCTTCAAGTTGGCGATCCAACGACCAACCCGTCCGTGGAGGATCAGGAATCAGAAAGGTGGAATAACTCTTTTCTTTCACTTTTACCCGATGTATTCCAGCATCCAGCTGCCATGCACGTGGGCATTGTCAGTTTCACTATAGCTCTGGTGAATTTCAATGGTGAAGTCCTCTGGAAATCTTCAATAATTGTTGTTGATTGCAGATGTGTCTAGTAGTTCCCATTGATTTAGCTTGTAAAGCGGGGAGAATGGCGCTAGGCTTACCGCACCGTGACGTCACTGCTGGAAGATGGCAGGAGGGAGGGGTTACTATATTTGGGCAAAAATGGCCGCTCCCAGACTCAATGATCACGACAAAAATGTTTGTTTTTATTTTTTTACTAATTAACGCTAAATTCAATAAATTACTGCGAACCAGAGATGGCAAAAGTACTCACTTTCCGTACTTGAGTAAAAGTACAGATACTCGTGTTAAAAAATACTCTGGTAAAAGTGGAAGTACTGATTAAACTTCTTTACTCAAGTAAAAGTAACAAAGTACAGGCTTGTAAATTTACTTAAAGTATAAAAGTAAAAGTAGAAACCACTTTTTTCATGCCGTTGCCTACATTTTAAATGGATGTCTGCCAATAGGACTAGATCTCCGTTGTGTTCATTTTCAATCATCTCGTCGTCCATGCTACTATGCTAACGCCACCGCCACCAAGCTGCAATGATTTGCCGCCAATGAATACCGCCGAATCTGTCGATTCATCTTGTAGCGGTGCGTCAAATGCAACGTAGATTCCCATCCAATTAGATTGAATTTGGTATTGATGACGTGAAAAATAATAACGGTAACTCCATTGAAATGATTCAAAACTAAAGTAACGAGCCAATTTTTTAAAATGTAAGGAGTAGAAAGTACAGATATTTCTGTAAAAATGTAAGGAGTAGAAGTAAAAAGTCGCCATAAAAATAAGTAGTAAAGTAAAGTAAAAATATCAGAAAAATCTACTTGAGTACAGTAACAAAGTATTTGTACTTTGTTACTTCCCATCTCTGCTGCGAACGTATTAGTTTTAGGTATAAATAATGATCCAGTGATCATTCCTTGCTGACCGGACTTTAACTAATTCCTTTCATTGAGGCATATTGTCTGTCGTAAAAACAGGGAAAGGTGCATAGAATAAGTCAGTGTCCATCTCTAAAATATGGCACCATATTTCAGCAGGCATAGACGGAAAGATAAAAGGGAAGAACAAGTGAAAGAGGAATCAGTGAAAACATGGAGTTAAACAGGGTGTTTCCTCCTGCCATTCCTCTCTTGTTGTTTTGTTCCCAGCAGAGCATTTTATCAGAACTATCGGGGATCTAACCAAATTACTGGATCCTATCTCCATGCAGCAGATAAGAAACCCGGGCTGCTTGCAGGACAATCAGATCTGCATCAAGGTCTCGGGGCATTTTATTGACCAGCCCAGCATCCCTGCGGAGTAAATACATGGCTTACTTTTACGTGTCTCTGTGTGTGCAGCGTTTAATTTCTGCTCTTTCCAGGTCGTTGCTAAGTTACTCCGCCACAGGTTCACATCAACACTTTTTTATTGCTGCGACGGAGCACAAACACACCAACACATTGTGTACTGGCCCTGTAATTTCCCTCAAGAGGTGAGTGAGTGCTGGTTAGTTGATGAGTGAATGTGACATGTTTGTGAATGTGTGTTTTGATTGGGCTCCTTTCTCATGGCCTTGGTTGCTCTCAAAGCAGCAGCTACATCTGCTCAGGGAGGCCTTTTAAATGGATTGTTGGCTTTTAACCTCAGAGACATCGTCCTTTCTTCACTTCAGAGAACATTTTCTAACAGTCTGAAGCTCTGAGATGCTGCAGGAACAACATCCAGTTATGATGAAGATGATTGAGGACATTAAGGACCGGATCCAGCCTTCATCAGACCCTACAGTCATCTAAATATAACCTCAACTATAGAAAAACAAAAAAATAATTCTTCATTGTTGTTTTTGGTGAAACAAAGATAAGAATTAACTAGAAATACGTAAGTTGATTCAACAGCCTGTAGAACCAGAAAGCAAAGCAGTGATATTTTGTCTGAATTTAGAGGGGCCTTAGATCTCTGTAGTGGAGCTTTGACCTTCTTCTGTTTCCAGCATTACATCACTTTATTAAAGATGTACCTTTTCTTTAAAACTTAGGAGAAAGCCCTAAGTTTAATGCCAATGCTTCAGAACCACACAGCCAGACTGAAAAAAGTCCATTCCTGCGCCAGCATACTGGTCATCATGCTGAATAGACTATGTAACAGGCTGTTCTGCATTAAGTCTGATACTCACAGCAATTTCTTCCGTCCTACATGTGTCCAAACATCTGTCAGTGACGCTGTTGCTCAGGGAGACCAATGTTCATGTGATTTTAAATCTGCTGAAAGGTAGTTCAACCTGGACAGACTCAAACAGAGATAAGGTGCTATTAGAAAATATTCAATTTATTGATACAGGTCACACAATCCTATTCTTCAACATATTTCTATGTTAGGAAAACCAGTTGATCGCATCGACCCATTGACTCAAGGCAATCCCTCACACTAATCATGCTTATAGCAACAGCAGAGAGGAAAAACTCCCTTTTAACAGTAACAGAAACCTCCAGCAGAACCAGGCTCAGTGTGAGCGGCCATCTGCTTCAAGGAGACAGAAGTAGATAAAAATATAAATGAAATAAGTTCTTTGGTGCCGGTGGTCTTTAGTTGTTATTTTATACAGTGAAGATTTTATCATTCAGGCTGGATTCCCTCTTCTTCAGTGGCGTCCAAATGAAAAGAGACACATTTCTTTGGTTTGTGATTAATAACTCTGCTAATAGTTCTAAATTGTTGCGTTGGCCTAGTGGTTAGAGCATTGTGCTAGGGTCCCAGAGGTTCTGAGTTTAACTCCCACAGACTGCCACTCTGGGTCCCTAAGCTAGACCCTTAACCCCAGACTGCTCCCTGTGCCCCACACAATGGCAGCCCACTGCTCCCCAAGAGGATGGGTTAAATGCAGAGAATGAGTTTCCCCATTGAGAGAACAATAATGTTTTTTCAATTGGGGAATGCAACTGAATTTTAAAAGCCAATCTAGGAGTCCATCCTTTATATAAAAGACTAAGGGCCGGATCTATCAAAGGTTTGCGTGTATAAAAACGTGAGCTATTTCACTGCGCACGCTAAAAAATGTCCAAACTGATCTATCACCAGCGTGCTAAAAGGATTTGGTCTTTAAAACGTGCTAAATAGCGCCTCTTATCCATTTAGTACTTTTTCTGCAATGAATATGCAATATGGGGCGTTTACACGCAAAAGTGCGTCTTGTGGGAGGAGAACATGTAAATATATTAATTTAGCACTCGCAAAGTGATTTATCAAACCTGAAAGCAATTTTGCTAACGGTATCTGACTCTATATTTAACACGTTTCAAAAGAAGGTGCAAATGGTCTGTATGCGTAATTGCGCACACATGGCAGCGGTTATTGTCGCAAGAAGGAGACATCGAAATGAAGCAAGGAGACGCAGAGAACGCATTTTTTTCACTCCATGTGAATATTTTTGGAATGAACGAGGAAACGATCATCAAAACATATCGTTTATCCAGCATTGCTATTTTGGAGCTGTTGGGGAAACTGCGAATGGATTTGGAGCCAGCCACAAGGAGGACGCACGCAATACCAGATATCACAAAACTCATTGCAACATTGCACTTTTTTGCATCTGGGATCTCCCAAACTCGTTTTTCAGAAGGGCTGTCCGACGTTCTAAATGCCATGTCGCCCTGACGCCCTACCGGAGAACCCCGACCTCCCCCCTGCGCCTGTGGAGCAACATGCCAATGCTGCGGGGATGCGTACGCGCAGTGATCTCATCCACAGTCACTTCTTGTGAGCCATTTGGTATGTGCATTTTTCTACAGGCCAATACAAAACACCTGTTTTTTGTTTTGTTTTTTTTTTACTGCAGTGAAGTAGAAATTCAGCCACATACCACCTTAGGGAGTAAAGGTTGCCAAAGTTTTTTCTTTATTTATATATATATATATATATATATATATATATATATATATATATATATTACAGTGGGGGTGTCACTGTAAGATTTACATTTCTTAATGCACTAGTTTATACAAACTACTTTGCCACAAACCACAAAACGTGCAAAACCATCATTTAAATAGGGCGTCTCCAACAGTTTTGCACCTGCCACCAGTTACGCAATCACTCTTATTAAATCACCCGCAAACCATGGTTTAGCCCCTTCGCGCAAAATTCCAGTTGCGAGCGCAAATTACTGCACGCAAAATTGGATCTTGATAAATCCGGCCATAAGAACCCTGATCAGCACGGAAATTACAGTTTTAATAATTCAACTAATAATAATTCATTAGTTTTACCCTTTTACCACGGAGAGAAGAACCCCAGCGGAGCCACAGCCTCTGAGAAGGTGTCCTGAAGATTGTTCCCCATGAGGAGCTGCTACAGAGAATGTATTACGTTTATGTGCAGAGTTATATCTGTTTCACCACAATTTGAGTTTGATACACACTTTCCTCTGTTGTTTTGACACACAGCCTCAAAATGCTATATGTATCATCCTACTGGGGTGAACAATAAATATATTAAATGTACACAACAAAGAGAAGAATGTCCTCCTCTGCCACTGACCCTCCTCTTTCTCTGAGTTTGTTCTCAGCCAGATCAGAAGATAGTGTTGCTCCCTCCACCTTCCACCTGTCTGTCTCTAGAAGTCTAGTAAAAAGGCATCTGTAGAGACTCAATAGGAATCAGTCAGTAGGTCCTGATGGTGTCAGTCCCAGAGTCCTGATGGCCTGAGTAGAGGAGCTCTGTAGGATTCTACAGCACCTCTTCACCCTTAGTCTGACCCTGGAGCTTCCCTTTGCCAGTTTGATTTTTCCTTTGAATCAAGTGTTCCAGCCCTTTTGAATTTTAAATTAGCTTTTTTTTTTATCCTACTTGTTTGTGGACCTTTCCCTGCCTCTGTTTTTTCTACTTCTGCTTGCTTTGGATCTTTGGTGTTTGACCCCAGTGTATTTAAAGAATCCTTAACTTCACTGTGTCAGGTCTTGCATTTGAGTCCTCTATTCATGAGCCGTACAACACAACAGTGGTATGATACGGGCATGTGTGACAAGTTTAGGTAAACAAAGAGGTACTGAGCTAATGTAGCTAGCTCCTCCCGGCAACATCTGGAAAGTATGAAAAAAAAAAATCCAAGATTATGTTAAAACCTGAAGCTGTTAATTCCAAGAGTGATCAGATTGGGACAGAGCTGGGAATCCAGTGTGAATGATGGTGTTCCCTGAGGTGAAGCTGCTGCTGATGGTTTGAGTAAATGTCTTTATTAAAAATGACACTAGTGACAGTGTGAATTTTGATAAGTATTGATTGATTGATTGATTGATGCTGTCTACCTGTTTGGCTTCTTTTTCTTTGAGGTTCTGACAGTAGGGATTGATTAGAATTTAGAGTTGCTGCAGATCAGTTTGTTAAATTAATATTGTTTAGTCTTCAACCTGTTACGCTCCAAGAAAAAGGACCCAGAATTTAGTCAGATCAACTTCCAAAACCTCTGGAAGCAGAGACAGAAGGTGAAGGACCAAAGCAACTGTATGGGGCAGACAGATAGCAGTGACAGTAACTAACCTTCTCACAGCCAGGGTCTGTTGGGAACAGTGAGCGC
The DNA here is from genome assembly GCF_016077235.1 of Cyprinodon tularosa. Lineage (NCBI taxonomy): Eukaryota > Metazoa > Chordata > Actinopteri > Cyprinodontiformes > Cyprinodontidae > Cyprinodon > Cyprinodon tularosa. The sequence continues at coordinate 353,840 of NW_024039519.1, read as the reverse complement.
TGGTTCCAGCTGTTTGATAGACATGCTAATGATCCTTGCTCTGATCAGGGGAACCCTGAGATGGGCTCTAGCTGGTACTCGGTGGTCAGGTCAGGGGACGGACAAGGGATAAGGACCGTGAAGATGATGACTGGAAAGTGGTCCACAGGGAATATCCAAGAGCAGTGTGTCGCAGTTAGCTTGTTGCAGGTATGACGCAGATATTTTTGATTTATGCTTAATTTTAAAGTGTGGTGTGCGCTATGTTATTCCACAGCACAATTCAAGAGAGCCAATCAGGAACTAGCTAGGATTGTGGGCGTCCGTGTGTTGGTTTGGCGAGCTTGCTCACCGTCTACAACCCCTCATCCAACACCAGAAGACACCCACTTCTCCCGTGAGTGTTCCCCAAAGACTGGCCGTGGCCAGGTTTACTTTTTGTACATACATCTTGCCCTGCTGAGGCTTTGTGAAGGTAAATCTGTGTTTTTGCATGGTCCAATATTGTGTCGAAAACCTTAAAAAAAATAATGTGCCAGTTTAATAATGGGGAATTATTAGTAGTCAGCTTTATATTTTTTAATTTATAAAAATTATTTTCTGAGACTGTGTTTATTTAAGCGCAACTATGCAAATAAACAAACGTCTAGAAAAAGTGGACTATATTCTATTATTTTCCACATGAATCCCAGATTGTTCATTCTTCTTTGCCTTTTCTGCAAAGTGCTTTAAATCAGTCCTGGCTGTCTTTATCCATGCTGGCTCAGATCCTGATGTTAGAAAAAGGAGGCAGGGAGAGCAGAATACCGCATTAGCCAGTAGTTGCAGGTAGCCTAGCCTTGGAGCTAAACCAGGATCTGGAAAAAGACTGAGTGAACCAACTCCATCTGTCTGCTGATCCATTTTGATTTTTGGCTGATCAGGTCTAAACAGTTTCACCTCCAGCTTCTCTGGTAAGTTTGCTTCCCTCCAGTGCAAGGGCGGAATACGTCACCAATACGACGAAAAATTAAATTAAGCTTTACCAAAGATTAAAGATTGAATATTTATCTTGCACATCTAAAATATATATATCAATATATTTTATAAAAAATATTTATATTTTATAATTCTCTTATACCCCATTTACACTACCCTTGTCCATGCCGAGCCCGGTCCGAGCTTGGACCAGTTAACCAGGCCGAGCTTGGTTCTGACGATCTGCAGTATTACTGCCACCATTGAAGCAGGAAATCAAGCAGTTGGTGGCAGTAATGCACCAAAAGTTGTTTCCCAACTGCCATTAAACACAAGAAGAAGAAGACGAAGAAGGAGGGAATCAAGCAAATCAAAATGTTGCATGGGGAAGATTTCGATTGTTGTTTATAGTTGTTCTTCTTCTTCTGTTTTGTGTTGGTTGGCAAGCAACTTCCGGAGGAGCATTACCGCCAACTACTGGAATTGGAGAGTGAATTGGGATGTGCAGCCAGACGGAGATGATGCGTTCTGCTCATGTGCTCTTGTTATCAGAGAACTTAGCCTTTGGAAAAACTGAGCTGAGCCCACCTCTGGAACTGGTTTGCAGTTAGCTCGGTCCGGTTGTGTCTAGCTCGGTTCAGTTCAGTTTGCTTTCCATTTACACACGATAAGTTATCTCAGTTACTGAGCTCGGACCGGTCTCGGCACGGTTTTTCAAGGGTAGTGTAAATGGGGTATAACTCAAGGTGATTAGGCTGGTAGGGCGGCGCCCTGGTGCTCTCTATTGGCCAGCCACCCCTGATACATTTTATTTTTCATCAGAACTCTGGCTGCAGCATTTTGGATCAGCTGAAGGCTTTTAACTACAGTTTGTGTTCTTCGGGATAGTAAAGAATTACAATAGTCCAGCCTTGAAGTAACAAATACATGGACATTTCTTTTTAGGGTCAGTCCTGGAGAAGTAATTGGGTGTAAGTTCATGCATCCTTTGGACATATATATGGCACTGTCAGAATCCAGACTGGACAATAAAAATATGCCAGAGAAGTTAGGCTCCATCCATCTACAGAGACTATATGTATTCTGGATTCAGGTGTAAAAAGTTTACAAACCTTTGTTTGTAGATAAAATCAAAGTCCTGAGCAATCTCTGTAGTTATGCTGCTATCAGGGGTGTCAAGTAGCAAAGTACAAATACTTCATTACTGTACACTTTTTACTTTTCGATACTTTACTCCATTACTTATTTTTCTTTCTACTTCTGAGTTCTACTCATTACATTTTCATGCAAGAATCTTTACTTTCTATTCCTTACATTTTTAAAACAAACATCACTCGCTACTCTTGGCTTCGGTTTTATGTCTATAAATATTTATTTCACTTAATGTGCGCGATCCAATGCAGATCATTGGCTCCATCCACAGTGAAAACTAGTGTGATTGGATGAGTCATAGAATGCAAACACTCATTGGTTAGCTAAAGGAAATCATCAGAAGCAAGCAGGTGTTCTTCAAACTGCTAACGTGAATTGTCTATGTCATGCTACAATGTGGGATTCAGAAAAAGATGTTGAAATTTCTGAAAGGTTGGACACAGGCGAGAGCGTATCGGGAGATGGAGACCAACAAGACCTCCCTCATCCTAGGCCCTATCTCAAAGAATTTTTAGAAATAGTCAAACAATTGAGCTTTCTATTCATATAGTGGCATATAGTAGTTACTTTATCCTTTTATACTTTAAGTAGTTTTTGTAGCACATACTTTTTCACTTTTACTTTAGTAAAGAGGTCCAGTTGATACTTCAACTTTTACCAGAGTGTTTTTAAACTGCAGTATCTATACTTCTACTTAAGTAACAAATGTGTACTTTTGACACCATTGGCTGCTATAGGCTTAGACTGCTGGAGGACAATCTCTAACGTTCTGCTCTCTCTGCTTTTTCTCATAGTAGCTTCATCTGGTCTGTTCCTGTTTGGCTGTGACTCCATCCTGGAGAGAAATATCAGCTGTGCTGCTGCCATCGATCCTTTGTTTATCAAATTTAGGAGCTTGGCCTGTTTTTCAGTGTAGTCCTGTTTCTCTAACGGGACTAACGGGATGTGCTCTCTTTCATCCTCTGACATGGGAGCTGGCTCGGAGCAGTCACAGTTGGAGAAACAGGACACTGGAAAAACAGGCTGAGCTCCAACATCTATAAACAAAGGTGTTGATGGCATTCAACTGGATCAAAGCAGTCTAAACCCGGTTCAGATTCCATGACTACCTCAGATGCTGCCCAACCCTCCAGAGATAAACCAAACGTGGATAGAGGAGTGCTAATGATCTTATTTTAAATAAGATCAATCTTATTTATAAAGAATTGCATAAAATCATTAGTGCTAAGAGCAGGTGGAATGGATGGATTAACAGAGCTGTGGCTCTGGGTGAGTTTGGCAACTATTATTTTCTCTCCAGTTTCCTAGCATTTTGCTTCAAAGTGCGCAGCTCTGCATTAAACCTAGTAGCAAGCTTTCTTTTTTTAACAGTTTTCGTTTTCAAAGGAGCTGTGTTGTCTAAGGCAGTACGCAGAGAACTAGCAACCCCATCAACAAAATCATCAACCTGTGAAGAGGAATAAACTAAGCTTTTGCACTCTGCAGCACTGCTCAGCAACACAGAGGAGAGAGAAAGTGAAGTAGATTCTTTAAAATGTATAACTGCACTATCTGATAAAGATCTACTAAAATTGAACCTACTTTTGGGGGAGGAAAACTCTGTTAAAGTAAGAGAGGACAGGGTTGTGAGGAAATATTGTAGTGTCTAAGATAGCATTAAAGGCTGCTCTTAAGCTATCACCTTCAATGTCAGCATGGATGTTAAAATCTCCCACTATGATGACCCTGTCAGTATTTAATACCAAATCAGAAAGGAACTCTGAAAACTCATCTAAAAATTCAGAGTAAGGACCTGGTGGACGATACAAAGTTACAAAAAGAAGAGGTTTTCTTGCCTCGAAATTTGGATCAGGGAAATTAAGGGTTAAATGTTCAAAATAGTTTTAGGTATTAACTGCCTTTGGAGTATTCATTAAGTCAGACTGAAAGATTGTTGCTACTCCTCCTCCTTGCCCAGGGATGTGAAAAATTTAAATAACTAGAAAGAGTTGCCTCATTTGTGCTCACATAATCCTCTTGCTGCAGCCAGGTTTCTGTAAGGCAAAACAAGTCAATGTGATTATCACTAATCAAGTCATTAACTAGCAGACTTTTAGAGGAAAGCGATCTTATGTTAAACAGACCACATTTAATCGTTTTAACTTTTTCCCCAATTGGAGTTATTTTATTTTTAATTAGATCCTCATGATTGACTCTTTTTGGAATCTTTGCTAACTTATTCGATTTTGATCATTGGTTGGTTTCCAAGACGGAGCCGCCCTGGAGCTGGTTGACAGTTGCATTTTGTATCTATGCTTCTTGTCAGGTTTAATCAATGATGATTATAAAATTAACGTGAGCTTATGAAACATTTGTGCAGTCAGAAGACCAACCTGCCTGCTGTACTGTGTCTTGTGATTCAGTCAGGAGACCATCTTGCCTTGTCATTCTGATGGAGCATCTTGTCTGATCAATTGTTCTGTCAGAACAAATACTGTTTTGTAATCATGTGCTATGCTCTGTTAATAAAAGACGGCTGCAGGAGAGGATTCGGAGAAGGAAAGCTTGAAGTTGGGTTGGGCTTTTCCTTCCGCTCCTGCAGAAGCTCTTTGAACCTCTTTCCTGTACAGACTCAATTTCTATTTATTTGCAAATCTACATTTCCTGAATCCAACACTTCTTTTTCTATGTCTGCTTCTGTCTCCTTGAACCCCAGTCGGCCTCAGCAGATGGCCGCTCACACTGAGCCTGGTTCTGCTGGAGGTTTCTTCCTGTTCAAAGGGAGTTTTTCCTCTCCACTGTCGCTACAAGCATGCTTAGTGTGAGGGATTGCTGAAGAGTCAATGAGTCGATGCGATCAACTGGTTTTCCTTAGATAGAAAACTTTGAATCAATCTGACTGGATGATCTGGTGAACTGGAAAGTGCCTTGAGATGACGTGTTTTCAATTGTTGCTTTAGAAATAAACTGAATTGAATTGATTCACTCAAGATCATGTTTTTGTAATATGTTTTACTTTCAGCTGAATGATTTTTAATACGTTCTGAATGGAGGCTTTGGTGAATTTGCAGTTATCACTGTCTATGATTCCAGCTCATCGCCACTGCGTTCACACTTTTATTTGTTGTTGAAGAATAGGACTGCCCCAAAATGTCTTTAACTACTCTGCATAAACATTTTTTTTTCTCTGTGGCTTTTTATTTAAATAACGGCAAGGTTTGATTGTGAAATGTTTTTGATCTGAATCATGTCCCATACAGCAGCTCTGTAATTTCACCTGTAAGGGTCCTGCATGGGTGAGCCAACTATAATTGAGCGTGTTTGCTGGTTAGAAGTGTGGAGCTCAGGTTTATGGAGCAAAGTTATTAATATTAAATGTCTCTGAAGTGTGACTTCTAATTAAACAAGTGCTGTTTATGCTGCAAGGTGCCCGTTTGTTCTCACAGTTTTTAAAGGAAACATTTAGTCTTTTTCTCCGTTTAGCTCAAAGTTTTGCTTTGATTTCTCCAACTTTTTTGCAATAATACTAACTCTATGTAAAATGCTGAAAATTAAAGTTTTCATTTTTGTTGTTTTTAAAAGCTATTCTGTCATTTTCTTCATTTCATTTCTACATATTAATTGAAGTAACTAAAAATACAAAAAGCACCTCTCACACCCTGATCTGCCAGAAGGTGCTCTTTCTTATCCACAGCGTTTCTCTGCACAAATAGAACAACTTAGATGATTAGAAAGATTGCTTAAACCAGGCATGCCCAAAGTCAGTCCTTAAGGGCCGCTGTCCTGCAGATTGGAGAGGTTTCACTGTTTCAGCACAGCTGATTAACATTGATAGCTGTGTTGCGCCATATGCCATGATCATACTTTTTGGACATTGGGAACCAGTGTCCACATTTCATCTTAACATGATGATGTGGAATCAGCTGTGGAATCTCTGCAACAACCCCCGTTTCAGCCAAGGCCTCCACAGGCAAGTCACATGGCAAGTCACAGAGGTGTGACCAACCACCACCCCCCCTCTGTGTGAGGAAAGACAAAACCACAGAGCACACAGGATTCTCGCTCTTCTGTCTCTTTTACTCCTGATCTCTTTGGTTCCTGCTCTCCTTGCCTCCTCTCTCTTGCCCAGGGAGCTGGGGTCCGCCTCGGCTGGATCTCCACCACAGTGGAGATGCAGGCCCCAGGGGAACCAGATCTCCAGAACCATCAAGGATAAGTCAGAACCTTTCAGAACCAAACTGCTGCAAAACAGAACTTTTGCAACACATTTCTCTTGAGTTTCAGAACTTATAGAACCAGACTGGAGAGAAGGCCTACCCTGTCTAGATGCCTGACTGAGACAAAGAACCCCTGCCTTAGTGTCCTGACAGCTGAGCTGCAACTGGATGAAACTCAAGCTTTCCAAATGGACATGGAAAAAAGTTTTGCAGATCTTGCATAATTAGGGACAGAACAAACAACATGTCTTTTGATGATGCTAATTATTGATGCTAAAGAGTGGACTGCCATGCTACGCTATGCTACAGGAATATGTGTTGAGTTGTTGTTCAATTCAATTCAGTTTATTTATATAGCGCCAAATTCACAACACATGTCATCTCAAGGCACTTTACAGTTCAACCAGATCATACAGTCAAATTGATACAAAGTTTTCTATCTAAGGAAAACCAGTTGATTGCATTGACTCATTGACTCAAATACAATCCCCCACACTAAGCATGCTTGTAGCGACAGTGGAGAGGAAAAACTCCCTTTTAACAGGAAGAAACCTCCAGCAGAACCAGGCTCAGTGTGAGCGGCCATCTGCTGAGGCCGACTGGGGTTCAAGGAGACAGAAGCAGAGATACAAAAAGCAGCTGTAAAAGGCGGCCCTGTCCAGGAAACACACAGCCAGGCAGACGAGCCCCAAGGCAGCTCCCATGCCAGAGGACGAAGAGAGCACATCCACTCAGTCACGGTCAGAGAAACAGGACCACACTGGAAAACAGGCCGATCTCCAACATCTATTAACAAGGGTGTTGATAGAAGCAGCACAGCTGATGTTTTTTTCCAGGATGACGTCACAGCCAAACAGGAACAGACGAGGCAAAGCTACTCTGAGGAAAAGCAGAGAGAGCAGAAGGTTAGAGATTGAACTAACAGATTCTGCAGAATAGGAGAACAGAGAGAGAATGAAGCAGAATGATGAAATGGGGGTCCCTATGTCCTCCAAAAAGCTTGTTGAAGCTTGGACAAGCTTTATTTCACTAAGGGTTTATAAACACTGATATAACATTAGTGTTCATGTGTTCCTCAGATGCTCATTACATTTCCATTACCAAGTATGACCAAGAGTCATTTAGTGGAATCCTGATGTCTATTCTCTGCTAGCTATTTCAAAGAGGGTAAAGAATCATTTGACTAAAGGTTATTGGTTCTTGATTAAGCAAATCATTCAATAAAACATTATTTGGCCAAATAATGTTTTATTCACCTCATGGATTTGCATTGTGATTTGGTCTGAAAACATTCCAAGTTCTCTAAATTAATGAAAAGCTAATTCGATCACATCCCCAAATTATTCCAGGTAAACTTTGGTTTCAAACACAAGAATCCATCTTAAACTGTAATACGTAATACAACCATGTTTCCCTTCCTCTTTGTACATAGTAGTTAGTTTAGTTTAGTTTAGTTTCACTAGTTTTAGTTGAGAGTGTTAAACTGAAATATGTTTGACTTGGAGCTGAATGATTTTTGTTAATAAACTTTTATATTTTGAACAGAAGTTGTGTTGAATTTATTCCATGCATGTGCAGAATTAACAGTTTGACCATGATTAGAGCTCGAATCACTCTTTCATCTATTGTTCTAACACACAGTTAGTAGGACTGTGTGTCATAAACACTATATAACAGCAGAATAAATATATAATTAAATAAGATATTTTACCACTCCTACAAGGGGAGGGTAATAAACATCTTAAAGTATCAGAAATTCCAGCGGGCTGGGAATTGAATAGAACATAAAATCACAACAGCTGATTAACAGGCTTTAGCTGAACTGCAATCATCAGAATCAGCTGTGCTAAAGCAGAGAAACCTCTAAAACCTGCAGGACAGCGGGCCCACTTTGGGTATCTCTGGCTTAAACTGTTGCCTCCATATGATGACAGCAGGGCTTCAATACTGTAACATCTAGAAAACGACAGGTTGACTGACAAAGAGACTCCCTTCTAACTTGAAGGACCTCCTAGAGCGTTGTCTCCAGTTCAATGCAGTGAGGAAAGCTCTGATCTTTATATTGGAGAAACCAAACAACCTCTCCACAGATGCATGGCCCAACAAAGACTCAACCCCCATACATAGGACAAAAACATTTCACCTGGGCATCCAGGCCAACAATTCCCCCGAATGAACCCCATTCAGAAACATAGACCAGTATCTGGTATTGCAGGCTAACAAAGAACCCACACAACTCCCCATTTCTTCTGATTGATTTGAATGTTTTTAAGCCAAAACAAGGCTTTGTTGGGTAACTGTATAAAGCATGGAACTCAACGCTAAATCTGACATTTTGAATTGAAAAAGCTTCCTGGATGGGAAGAGAAACGTCTTAAACCTGGAAACAAAGTCCAGTGGATTGATTTTTCAACTTATTTTGGAATGATATGATCATCCAGATGATCTAACCTTGTCTAGTTCTCTTCTTCAAGCTATTTAAATTTTCACATCCCCAGAAGTTCTGGGCGAGGAGGAGGAGTAGCAACAATCTTCCAGTCTGACTTACTGATTACTCCCAAAACAATTAATACCTACAACTCTTTTGAACATTTAACCCTTAATTTCCCTGATCCAAATTTCAAGGCAAGAAAACCTCTTCTTTTTGTAACTTTGTATCGTCCACCAGGTCCTTACTCTGAATTTTTAGATGAGTTTTCAGAGTTCCTTTCTGATTTGGTATTAAATACTGCCAGGGTCATCATAGTGGGAGATTTTAACATCCATGCTGACATTGAAGGCGATAGCTTAAGAGCAGCCTTTAATGCTATCTTAGACACTATTGGCTTTGTTCAAAATGTGAATAGTCCCACGCATTCTCATCTTCATACTTTGGATCTTGTGCTGACATACGGCATAGAATGTGAAGAAATAACAGTATTTCCTCACAACCCTGTCCTCTCTGACCACTTTCCAATAACATTCAGGATTACTTTAACAGAGTTCTCCTCCCCCAAAAGAAGGTTCAATTTTAGTAGATCTTTATCAGATAGTGCAGTTATAAATTTTAAAGAATCTGCTTCACTTTCTCTCTCCTCTGTGTCACTGAGCAGTGCTGCAGAGTGCAAAAGCATAGCTTATTCCCCTTCACAGGTTGATGATTTTGTTGATGGGGTTGCTAGTTCTCTGCGTATTGCCTTAGACAACGCAGCTCCTTTGAAAATGAAAACCGTTAAAAATAGAAAGCTTGCTGCTTGGTTTAATGCAGAGCTGCGTACTTTGAAGCAAAATGCTAGAAAACTGGAGAGAAAATATCGCTCCACAGGCCTGCGAGAGTCCTTCCTAGTCTGGAAAAATGGTTTACTGCTGTATAAGAGGACCCTTTGTAAAGCAAGAGCAGCATACTTCTCCTCATTAATAGAGGAGAATAAGAATAATCCTAGATTTCTTTTTAATACAGTTGCCAAACTCACCCAGAGCCATAGCTCTGTTGAACCGTCCATTCCACCTGCTCTGAGCAGCAATGATTTTATGGGATTCTTTATAAATAAGATTGATCTTATTAAAAATAAGATCATAAGCACTCCTCTATCCGCGATTGTACCTGAGGTAGTCATGGAATCTGAACCGGGTTTAGACTGCTTTGATCCAGTTGAACTCTCTGAATTAGCAAAATTATTGTCTTCATCTAAGCCTTCAACTTGTATGTTAGATCCAGTTCCAACCAGGTTATTTAAGGAGGTATTCCCTTTGATCTCCTCCTCCATTTTAGATGTGATTAATCTATCTCTGTTACAGGGATATGTACCTAAAGCTTTTAAGGTTGCTGTAATTAAACCTCTGCTTAAGAAACCGTCTCTTGACCCAGATGACTTGGTCAATTATAGACCTATATCCAATCTTCCTTTCTTATCCAAAATTCTTGAGAAAGTAGTTGCCAAACAAGTTTGCGATCACTTCCACCATAATGAACTTTCTGAAGAGTTTCAGTCTGGCTTTAGAGCTCATCATAGCACTGAAACAGCTCTGGTGAAAGTCACTAATGATATTCTCATGGCCTCAGATAATGGACTTGTATCTGTGCTCGTCCTGTTGGATCTTAGTGCTGCATTTGATACAGTTGACCATAATATTCTTTTAGAAAGACTTGAATATTTTGTTGGAATTAAAGGAACAGCACTAGACTGGTTTAAATCTTATCTATCTGATCGAATTCAGTTTGTTCATGTTAATGATAGATCTTCAACACGCTCAAAGGTTACCTGTGGAGTACCACAGGGATCAGTGCTAGGACCAATTCTCTTTACTTTATACATGCTCCCAATTGGTAGAATTATTAGACAGCATGGGATTAATTTCCACTGTTACGCCGATGATACCCAGCTATATCTGTCTATAAATCCAGATGAAGCTAACCCATTACATAGATTACAGGCATGTCTTGAAGACATAAAAACCTGGATGACTCTTAACTTTCTGCTCCTGAATGCAGACAAAACAGAAGTTATAGTCTTTGGACCAGGGTCTCTGAAAAAGAAACTGATTAGCCAGTCACTTCATTTGGATGGGATTAAACTGATTTCAGATAATAAAGTAAAAAATCTTGGTGTTATTTTTGATCAGGACCTGTCATTTAAATCCCACATCAAAGAGGTTTCTAGAATTTCCTTCTTTCATCTGAGGAACATTGCAAAAATTAGAAATATCCTGTCCAGGGGTGATGCTGAGAAACTGGTCCATGCATTTGTTACTTCAAGGCTGGACTATTGTAATTCTTTACTATCAGGAAGTCCACAAACTGTAGTTAAAAGCCTTCAGCTGATCCAAAATGCTGCAGCCAGAGTTCTAATGAAAATGAAAAAGAGAGATCATATCTCTCCTATCCTGGCTTCTCTTCATTGGCTTCCTGTTAAATCAAGAATAGAATTTAAAATCCTCCTTCTCACATATAAAGCCTTAAATGGCCAAGCTCCATCTTATATCAGAGATCTGATTGTTCCTTATGTTCCTAACAGAGCACTTCGCTCTCAATCTGCAGGTTTACTAATGGTTCCTAGAATTTCTAAAAGTAGAATGGGAGGCAGATCTTTTAGTTATCAGGCTCCTCTCCTGTGGAACCAACTACCAGTTTTAGTCCGTGAGGCAGACACCCTGTCTACTTTTAAGGCTAGGCTTAAAACTTTCCTTTTTGATAAAGCTTATAGTTAGGGTGGCTCAGGTTATCCTGAGCTATCTCTATAGTTATGCTGCTATAGGCTTAGACTTTTGGAGGACATAGGGACCCCCATTTCATCATTCTGCTTCATTCTCTCTCTGTTCTCCTATTCTGCAGAATCTGTTAGTTCAATCTCTAACCTCCTGCTCTCTCTGCTTTTCCTCAGAGTAGCTTTGCCTTGTCTGTTCCTGTTTGGCTGTGACGTCATCCTGGAAAGAAACATCAGCTGTGCTGCTTCTATCAACACCCTTGTTTATAGATGTTGGAGATCGGCCTGTTTTCCAGTGTGGTCCTGTTTCTCTGACCGTGACTGAGTGGATGTGCTCTCTTCGTCCTCTGGCATGGGAGCTGCCTTGGAGCTCGTCTGCCTGGCTGCGTGTTTCCTGGACGGGGCCGCCTTTTACAGCTGCTTTTTGTATCTCTGCTTCTGTCTCCTTGAACCCCAGTCGGCCTCAGCAGATGGCCGCTCACACTGAGCCTGGTTCTGCTGGAGGTTTCTTCCTGTTAAAAGGGAATTTTTCCTCTCCACTGTCGCTACAAGCATGCTTAGTGTGAGGGATTGTATTTGAGTCAATGAGTCGATGCAATCAACTGGTTTTCCTTAGATAGAAAACTTTGTATCAATTTGACTGTATGATCTGGTTGAACTGTAAAGTGCCTTGAGATGACATGTGTTGTGAATTTGGCGCTATATAAATAAACTGAATTGAATTGAATTCTTATATCTCACACACATTCATGGTCTCAAAGACTTGTTTCTTCTTATCACCATTATCATCATCATAACACCCAGGCTATAGATATGTTTTCACTTCAGGACGTAAAAAAATCCTGGGCATCTTGTGTCATCTTCCTCCGAGTTGAATTAGTTTGTGAAAATCTGTCAGTCTGTCGCTGAGAAGTTTCAGCTGCTAAGTGACAGCAGATCCTGAGCTGCAGGGCTTCACATGACACACACACCCACACCCACACAGCTGTGCTCTCCGCCTCCTCCACCATAAACATCAGTGGAGGTGATCTGTCTTCTCCAGTCTCACCTGAGGGTGAGCTGTGAGCGCAGGCAATCTGTCGGCTGTCACTCTCCATCACTTTTCAATCCTCATTCCGCTCAGATACACACAAGACGGAGCGCGGCTGCGACAACTCTTTAAAGACTTCAGATCAACTGGAGGCGGTCTAACAGCTGGCTCTCTGATGACGGGGTCTGCGTGTTTTTAGAGGCCCGGCCCGACTCGGCCCACCAAGCTCTTCATCCTTCTCTAATTGCTTCTTCCCTTTTTAAGGAAAAGTTTTCTGCTGTTAGAAATTTACATACTGAAAGGCTGTCAATTAACAATTTAAGCATTTCACCTTATGTAATGTGATATGCTACTAAATGGAAGGACCAATTTACAGCCAGGTTTGATCCAGGCAGCGACTCGATGAAGAGGAGGGGATCCAAGAGGAAGATGTGTGTCTGTTGAGTTTTCTCCCCTCTCACCCTGAAACAGCCCTACAGCCACCGCACAGAATCAGAACGGTTAAATAAGAAGTAAAAGATAATGAACCTTTTCCATTCTAGATTTTACTCATCAGACCACCACCCTCATCAGACCACCACCTTCATCAAACCACCGCCCTCATCAGACCACCACCTTGATCAAACCACCGCCCTCATCAGACCACCACCTTCATCAGACCACCTCCCTCAGACCACCACCCTCATCAGACCACCGCCTTCATCAGACCACCGCCTTCATCAGACCACCGCCTTCATCGGACCACCGCCTTCAAGACCGCCGCCCTCATCAGACCACCTCCCTCATCAGACCACCGCCTTCATCAGACCACCTCCCTCATCAGACCACCACCCTCATCAGACCACCACCTTCATCAGACCACCTCCCTCATCAGACCACCACCCTCATCAGACCACCTCCCTCATCAGACCACCACCTTCATCAGACCACCTCCCTCATCAGACCACCGCCCTCATCAGACCACCACCTTCATCAGACCACCTCCCTCATCAGACCACCACCCTCATCAGACCACCTCCCTCATCAGACCACCACCTTCATCAGACCACCACCCTCATCAGACCACCACCCTCATCAGACCACCACCCTCATCAGACCACCACCTTCATCAGACCACCTCCCTCATCAGACCACCACCTTCATCAGACCACCACCCTCATCAGACCACCACCCTCATCAGACCACCACCCTCATCAGACCACCACCCTCATCAGACCACCACCTTCATCAGACCACCACCTTCATCAGACCACCGCCTTCATCAGACCACCACCTTCATCAGACCACCGCCCTCATCAGACCACCTCCCTCATCAGACCACCACCCTCATCAGACCACCGCCTTCATCCGACCACCGCCTTCATCAGACCACCTCCCTCATCAGACCACCACCTTCATCGGACCACCGCCTTCATCAGACCGCCGCCCTCATCAGACCACCTCCCTCATCAGACCACCGCCTTCATCAGACCACCTCCCTCATCAGACCACCACCCTCATCAGACCACCGCCTTCATCAGACCGCCGCCCTCATCAGACCACCTCCCTCATCAGACCACCACCTTCATCAGACCACCTCCCTCATCAGACCACCACCCTCATCAGACCACCGCCTTCATCAGACCGCCGCCCTCATCAGACCACCTCCCTCATCAGACCACCACCCTCATCAGACCACCGCCTTCATCCGAACACCGCCTTCATCAGACCACCGCCTTCATCGGACCACCGCCTTCATCAGACCGCCGCCCTCATCAGACCACCTCCCTCATCAGACCGCCGCCTTCATCAGACCACCTCCCTCATCAGACCACCACCGTCATCAGACCACCACCTTCATCAGACCGCCGCCCTCATCAGACCACCTCCCTCATCAGACCACCACCTTCATCAGACCACCGCCCTCATCAGACCACCTCCCTCATCAGACCACCACCGTCATCAGACCACCACCTTCATCAGACCGCCGCCCTCATCAGACCACCTCCCTCATCAGCCCCACCCCCTTTTAAACAACCACCGCCCCTATCGGGAACCCACCGCCCTCAAATCAAAAAACCCCCTTCATCAGACCCCCCCGCCCCCCTTTCCCATCAGAACCACCCCCTTTCATCAAAACCACCACCTTTTCACAGACCCCCAAACCTTCATCGGGGGACCACCACCTTTCCCAACGGGGGAACCACCACCTTCATCCCCCCAAACCCCTTCATCAACCCCCGGCCTCATCAACCACCACCGTCATCAGCCCCACCACCCTCATCAGCCCACCACCTTCATCAGACCACCGCCCTCATCAGACCACCCCCCTAAACGGACCACCCCCTTTAAATTCAGCCCCCCCCCGCCTTCTCAACCCCCCCAACCTCATCAGACCCCACCTTCATCAGACCCCCAAACCTTCATCAGACCCCCCGCCCCTTCATCAAAACCACCACCTTTCATCAGACCACCGGCCCTCATCAGACCACCACCTTCACAAAAACCAAACCCCCCTTTCACCCAGACCCCCCCACCTTCATCAGACCACCCCCCTTCACAGACCACCCCCTCATAAACCCCAACCGCCCCATCAACCACCTCCCCTCATCAGCCCACCTCCCCCATCAACCACCGACTTCATCAAACCAAAAACCCCCCCTTTCATCAGCCCAACCAAAACCTTCATCGGGCCCAAACCAAAACCCTTTCCCTCAAAACCACCCCCTTCATCAACCACCACCTTTCTCAGCCCAAAACCGCCCTCATCCAGACCCACCACCCCCATCAAAAACCACCGCCCACTTTCAACCACCGCCCTAAACAGCCCAAACCACCCAACAAAAACCACCACCTTTCTTTAAGGACCCCCGGCCCCAAAAAAGAACCACCCCCCTTCTTTCGGGGGAACCCCCCTCGCCCTCATAAAGACCCACCGGCCCCCATCAGACCACCACCTTCATCAGACCACCACCTTCATTAAAAAAAACCGCCCTCATCAGACCAAAAAACCTTCATCAAAAAAACCACCGCCCCCCATCAGACCCCCGCCCCATCAGACCACCACCTTTAAATTAAAACCACCGCCCTCATCAACCACCCCCTTTTTTAATAGACCACCCACCTTATCAGCCACCGGCCCTCATCAAACCCCCCCGGCCCTCACCCAGACCACCCCCCTTTCTTTTCCCCCAACCCCACCCGGCCCCCTTCCCCCGCCCCCACCTTCTATCCCCCAAACCGCCCCCCCTCAAAAAAACCCTTTCACCGCCCATCAAAAACCACCCGCCCACATCGGGAACCAAAAACCCTTAAATCAAAACCCCCCCGGCCCCTAAAACCCCAATTTCAATTAAAATTTAAATTTAAAGTTTATTTAAAAAGCCCCCCAAAAAAATTTTCACAACACATTCATCTAAAAGGGGAAACTTTACAGTTCAACCAGTTTCAAATTGAACAAAGTTTTCTATCTAAAAAAAAACCCAAAGGTTTTTTTGGGCATTGACTCTTTTGCCCTCAAAAAACAATCCCCCACACAAAGCCAGGGCCTTGAAGCGAAAGGAGGGGAAAAAAAACCCCCCCTTTTAACGGGAAAAAAAACCCCCCCAGCAAACCGGGCTCAGTGTGAGGGGGCCAAATTCTCCCGGAAGGCCGACTGGGGTTCAAGGAGACAGAACCCAGAGAAAAAACAAAAAGAAACTGTAAAAGGGGGCCCCCCTTTCCGGGAAACACACACCAGGGCAGACGAGCCCCAAAGGGCGGGCCCCTTTCCAGGGGACGAAGAAAGCACACCATTTAAATTCACGGTCAAAAGAAAACAAGGACCCCGGGAAAAAACGGGGGCCAAATCTCCAACTTCTATAAAAAAGGGTTTTAAAAAGGGGCAGCACACCCAAATTTTTTTTTTTCCAGATGACGTCCCCGGGCCAAACAAAACAACGAGGCAAAGCTACCTGAGGAAAAGGGCCAGAGGGGCAAAGGGGTTTTAAAGTTTGGGAAACAACAGATTTCTGCCAAAAAGGGGAAACGAGGAAAAGGAATTTAAAAAGAAAGAATAATAAAATTTGGGGGGGCCCCCCTTTAACGCCCCCCAAAAAGTCAAAGGGGCCTTTATAGCAGCATAACTAAAAGAGTTTACCCTCAGGATAACCTGGGGGCCCACTCAAATTCATAAGTTTTAAATCAAAAAATGAAATTTTTTAACCCTTTAGCCCTTAAAAGTAAAAGGGGGTTTTCTCCCTTTAAACGGCTAAAACTGGGTAGTTGGGAGTTTCCCAAAAGGAAAAGGAAGCCTGATAACAAAAAGTTTCTCCCCTCCCATTCAAATTTTTTTAAAAAATTTCTAGGAACCACTGTAAACCCTGCAGTTTTGAGACCCGGGGTCGCTTTTAGGTAAAAAAAATTTAAAAAAAACCGTATCTCGGGAAAAAGAAACAGGAGCCCCTTTCCATTAATTAAGGGCTTTAAAAATTGTAGAAGGAGGTTTTTTAAAATTCTTATTTTTGGATTTAAAAAATAAACCCAAAAGAAGAAAACCCAAAAAAAGGGCCCAAGATTTTGATCTCTTTTTTTTAATTTTTCATTAGAACTCAAGGTTTGCAGCTTTTTTGGGATCAGCTGAAGGGGCTTTTAACTACAGTTTGTGGGACTTCCTATATTAAAAAATTACAATAGCCCCAAGCCTTTGAAGAAAACAAAGGGCCGGGAAACCCTACTTTTCTCAGCATCACCCCGGGAACGGGATATTTCTAAAATTTTTTTGCAATTTTCCCCTCAGAGGGAAAGAAAGGAAAATTTCTAAAAACCTCCTTGATAGGGGACCTAAATCCCAGGCCCTTTGAATCAAAAAACAACCCAAAATTTTTTTTATTTTAAATTATTTTGAAATCAGTTTTAACCCCTTTCCAAAATTTTAAAAAGGTGACTGGCTTAAACATTTCTTTTTCAGAACTCGGCCCAAAGACTAAAATCTTTTTTTGGTTTTGTCTGCTTTCCCGGGAAGCAGAAAGTTAAAGTAAATCCGGGGTTTTTAAATGGCTTAAAGACATGCCGGGTAATCTATGAAATTTGGGTTTTTAGTTTCCATCTGGTTTTATAACAGAATAAGCGGGGTATCATAAAAGCAAAAACAGTGGAAATTAATCCCATGCGTCTAAAAATTTTTCAAACCAATTTGGGAGCATGTATAAAGTAAAGGACTTTGGGTCCAAGCACGATCCCCTGTGGTATTTCCCCCAGGAAACCCTTTTTAAAGCGGTGTTGAAGATCTACCCATTAACATGAACAAACTAAAATTCGATCAATAGATTAAGATTTAAACCAGTCTATGCTTTTTCCAAAAATTTTCCAAAAAAAATATTAAAGTCTTTCTAAAAAAATTTTAAAGGGTAAAACTGAAATCAAATGAGCTCACTAAAGTTTCCCCAAAACAGGACCAAAAGCCCCAGTTTAAAAATTCCATTATTCCCCTGGGGCCCCAATAGAAAAAATCAATTTAGGGAACCTTTCAGGGGGGGGGAGTTTTTTTCAGGGGGTTTTAGGGAAGAGCTCTAAAGCCAGAGGGGGGGGAAGCCCTTTTTTCAAAAAATTTCATTAGGGGTAAAAAGGAAAAGATGCCAAAACTTTTTGGGGAAAACTACTTTCCAAAGAATTTTGGATAAAAAAGGAAAAATTGGAAATAGGTCTATAATTTGCCCCCAAAGTACCCGGGGTAAAGAGCCCGGTTTTTTAACAACAAAGGTTTTTAATTAAAAAGGCAACTTCTTTGGGTACAAAAATTCCCTGTAACAGAGATAAAAATTTAAACACTTTAAAAATGGGGGAGGGGGATCAAAGGAATACCTCCTTAAATAACCTGGTTGGGAACGGGATCAAAACATACCAAGTTAAAGGGTTTTTAGATGAAAACAATAATTTTCCCTTACTTTTGTAAACAAAGATTTTCCAAACGGGATTCAAAGGCAGCAAACCCATTCAGATTCCGGACTCCCTTTCCGGGTAAAAAATTCGCGGAAAAGGAAGGGGATTTGCTTATGATCTTATTTTTAATAAATCAACCCTTTTTTTTTAAAGAACCCCATAAAGCCATTGCTGCTAAAGCAGGGGGAATGGAGGGTTTTCAACAAGCTATGGGGGGGGTTTGGGGGGTTTGGGGGGGGAAAAGGGGGGGGGGTTTATTAAAAAAATTGAAATTTTTTTTCTAGGGGGGTTTTTTTTAATTTTCTTTAAATTTTTCTCCCCCTTAATTAAAATGGGGAAAAGTATGCGCCTTGCTTTACAAAGGGTCCTCCTTAACAGCATAAACCTTTTTTCCCCAGACAGGAAGGACTCTCGCGGGCCTGGGGAAAGGCAAAATTTTTCTCTCCGTTTCCTAGCTTTTTGCTTTCAAAGTACGCACTCGCTTTAAAACCAGGACAAGCTTTTTTTTTTTAAAAAAGGGTTTTCTTTTTCCCAAAAAGGAGTTTGCTTTTCCCTAAGGCAATACGCGAGAACTACAAACCCCATAAACAAAATCATCAACCTGTGAAGGGGAATAAGCTAAACTTTTGCACTCTGCAGCACTGCTCAGTGACACAGAGGAGAGAGAAAGTGAAGCAGATTCTTTAAAATTTATAACTGCACTATCTGATAAAGATCTACTAAAATTGAACCTTCTTTTGGGGGAGGAGAACTCTGTTAAAGTAATCCTGAAGGTTATTAGAAAGTGGTCAGAGAGGACAGGGTTGTGAGGAAATACTGTTATTTCTTCACATTCTATGCCGTATGTCAGCACAAGATCCAAAGTATGAAGATGAGAATGCGTGGGACTATTCACATTTTGAACAAAGCCAATAGTGTCTAAGATAGCATTAAAGGCTGCTCTTAAGCTATCGCCTTCAATGTCAGCATGGATGTTAAAATCTCCCACTATGATGACCCTGTCAGTATTTAATACCAAATCAGAAAGGAACTCTGAAAACTCATCTAAAAATTCAGAGTAAGGACCTGGTGGACGATACAAAGTTACAAAAAGAAGAGGTTTTCTTGCCTTGAAATTTGGATCAGGGAAATTAAGGGTTAAATGTTCAAAAGAGTTGTAGGTATTAACTGTTTTGGGAGTAATCAGTAAGTCAGACTGGAAGATTGTTGCTACTCCTCCTCCTCGCCCAGAACTTCTGGGGATGTGAAAATTTAAATAGCTTGAAGGAGTTGCCTCATTTATGCTCACATAATCCTCTTGCTGCAGCCAGGTTTCTGTAAGGCAAAACAAGTCAATGTGATTATCACAAATCAAGTCATTAACTAGTAGACTTTTAGAGGAAAGCGATCTTATGTTAAACAGACCGCATTTAATTGTTTTAACTTTTTCCCCAATTTGAGTTATTTTGATTTTAATTAGATTATCATGATTTACTCCTTTGGGAATCTTTGCTAATTTATTAGATTTTGGTCGTGGGCAAGACACTGTCTGGATGGAGTAAAGAGTGGGTAACAGTAGAGAAGCTGCAGAGATGTGTGTTAAACTACAACTCTGCTTCCTGGTCTGCACCCTGGGTGGTCAGGGTTTTGGAGGACTAATAAATGTGGCCAGATTCCTAGAAAGAAGAGCTGCACCATCCAAAGTGGGATGGATGCCGTCTCTCCGAATCAGACCAGGCTTTCCCCAAAAGGATTGCCAATTATTAATGTAGCCCACGTTGTTTTCAGGGCACCACCTAGACAACCAGCGGTTGAATGACGACATGCGGCTAAACATGTCATCACTGGTCAGATCAGGGAGGGGACCAGAGAAAATTACGGAGTCCGACATTTTTTTGGCAAACTTACACACCGAAGCAACACTAATTTTAGTGACCTCCGATCGGCGTAACCGGGTGTCATTACCACCAGCGTGAATAACAATCTTACTGTATTTAACCTTATCCTTAGCCAGTAGTTTCAGGTAGGATTTGATGTCGCCCGTTCTGGCCCCCGGCAAACATTTGACTATGGTCCCTGGTGTCTCTAATGCCACGTTTCTGACTATGGAGCTGCCAATCACCAGAGTGGGCTTCTCAGTGGGTGTGTCACTGAGTGGGGAAAACCGGTTAGAAACGTGAACGGGTTGGTGGTGACCAGTGGGCAGAGATCCACGACTACGCTTTCTGCGTACAGTTACCCAATCGCCTGGCTGCTCAGGCACTTTTGGAGGACAGCTACGTGGGGGGCCTACTTTAACTCCTGGATGTTCAACAGCCTGAAGCCTGGATTCTAACTCTGACACCCTCGCCTCCAAAGCTACAAAAATACTACACTTATTACACATCCCATTATCACTAAAGGAGGCAGAGGAATAACTGAACATCTGACACAGAGAGCAGGAGAGAGGAGAGGAAGAAGGAAGAGTTGGAAAAGAGTCAAGGGAGGGAGAGAGAGAAGCCATAGCAATGCTAAGCTAGCGCTAGCCTAGGCTAGCTACTTCTTGCTATCAGAAATAAAACCGTGTGAAACTGACAAGTGCTCAGTAGAAAAGTGCAGCAGAAGGTGCTATGTTTTAAAGTAGTCAGTTAGAGTTACTTAGATACAGAGATATCACAGAGAAAATAACTTAACTTCAGATGGAGATCCTCTGAACAGCTGCACACTCAGTTAATCCAAACAGGAAGTGAACAGGTCCCTGAATCAGACCACCACCTTCATCAGACCACCGCCCTCATCAGACCACCACCTTTATTAGACCACCGCCCTCATCAGACCACCGCCCTCATCAGACCACCACCCTCATCAGACCACCACCTTCATCAGACCACCGCCCTCATCAGATCACCTTCATCAGACCACCGCCCTCATCAGACCACCACCTTCATCAGACCACCGCCCTCATCAGACCACCACCTTTATTAGACCACCGCCCTCATCAGACCACCGCCCTCATCAGACCACCGCCCTCATCAGACCACCACCTTCATCAGACCACCGCCCTCATTAGACCATCGCCCTCATCAGACCACCACCTTCATCAGACCACCGCCCTCATTAGACCACCGCCCTCATCAGACCACCACCTTCATCAGACCACCGCCCTCATCAGACCACCACCTAAATCAGACCACCACCTAAATCAGACCACCACCTTCATCAGACCACCGCCCTCATCAGACCACCACCTTTATTAGACCACCGCCCTCATCAGACCACCGCCCTCATCAGACCACCACCCTCATCAGACCACCACCTTCATCAGACCACCGCCCTCATCAGACCACCTTCATCAGACCACCGCCCTCATCAGACCACCACCTTCATCAGACCACCGCCCTCATCAGACCACCACCTTTATTAGACCACCGCCCTCATCAGACCACCGCCCTCATCAGACCACCGCCCTCATCAGACCACCACCTTCATCAGACCACCGCCCTCATTAGACCATCGCCCTCATCAGACCACCACCTTCATCAGACCACCGCCCTCATTAGACCACCGCCCTCATCAGACCACCGCCTTCATCAGACCACCGCCCTCATCAGACCACCGCCCTCATCAGACCACCACCTTCATCAGACCTTATTTAAGGAGGTATTCCCTTTGATCTCCTCCTCCATTTTAGATGTGATTAATCTATCTCTGTTACAGGGATATGTACCAAAGGCTTTTAAGGTTGCTGGAGTTAAACCTCTGCTTCAGAAACCGTCTCTTGACCCAGATGACTTGGTCAATTATAGACCTATATCCAATCTTCCTTTCTTGTGTAAAATTCTTGAGAAAGTAGTTGCCAAACAAGTGTGCGATCACTTACACCATAATGAACTTTTTGAAGAGTTTCAGTCTGGCTTTAGAGCTCATCATAGCACTGAAACAGCTCTAGTGAAAGTCACTAATGAT
This sequence comes from Cyprinodon tularosa, assembly GCF_016077235.1. Taxonomy (NCBI): domain Eukaryota; kingdom Metazoa; phylum Chordata; class Actinopteri; order Cyprinodontiformes; family Cyprinodontidae; genus Cyprinodon; species Cyprinodon tularosa. The sequence continues at coordinate 331,521 of NW_024039519.1, read as the reverse complement.
ATTCTCATGGCCTCAGATAATGGACTTGTATCTGTGCTCGTACTGTTGGATCTCAGTGCTGCATTTGATACAGTTGATCATAATATTATTTTAGAAAGACTTGAATATTTTGTAAGAATTAAAGGAACAGCACTAGACTGGTTTAAATCTTATCTATCTGATCGAATTCAGTTTGTTCACGTTAATGACAAATCTTCCTCATGCTCAAATGTTACCTGTGGAGTACCGCAGGGATCAGTGCTAGGACCAATTCTCTTTACTATATACATGCTCCCAATTGGTAGTTATTTGACAGCATGGGATTAATTTTCACTGTTATGCTGATGATACCCAGCTATATCTGTTTATAAATCCAGATGAAGCTAACCCATTACATAGATTACAGAAATGTCTGAAGACATAAAAACCTGGATGACTTAACTTTCTCCTTCTGAATGCAGACAAAACAGAAGTTATAGTCTTTGGACCAGAGTCTTTGAAAAAGAAGCTGATTAGTCAGTCACTTCATTTGGATGGGATTAAACTGATTTCAGATAATAAAGTAAAAAATCTTGGTTTAGTTTTTGATCAGGACTAGTGGTTCCTAGAATTTCTAAAAGTAGAATGGGAGGCAGATCTTTTAGTTATCAGGCTCCTCTCCTGTGGAACCAACTACCAGTTTTAGTCCATGAGGCAGACACCCTGTCTACTTTTAAGGCTAGACTTAAAACTTTTCTTTATGGCAAAGTGAGGCTGCTATAGGCTTAGACTGCTGGAAGACATAGGGACCCTTTTGTCATCTTTTTGCTTCATTCTATCTCTTTTGTCCTACTCTGCGGAATTTATTAGTTCAATCTCTAACACTATGTCTTCTCTGCGTTTTCTCATAGTAGCTTCATCTGGTCTGTTCCCCATTCACACGTCTAGAATATATTCTACATTTAGAAATATACGAATCAATATCTGTTCGGTTGGCTAACAACACCGGTTAATTTAGTTAGCCTTACTATTTAAGGGAAGCTGTGGCTACTGTAAAGCGACACTCTAGATCACATGACTCATTTAGAAACAATTCTGCGCGTCTCAAGTCACATTAGATGTCTCTGGGTTAGGGTTGCCACCTTTCAGAAATGGAAATAAGGGACACGGGGGTCCAAGAGAAACTTCATTGTTGCGGGGGTCTGGGGGTCCTCCCCCAGAAATTTTTTTATTTCTTAGATGCAATTTCCTGCATTTTAACCAAATTGTGTCCCGTTTCAGCTCAACACGGAACCATACTTTTTTGTTCTTTGAGGGTGGCTTGTATTTCTTGCAATAATCTACAGCCAATTAATATAATTAAGAAATGGAAATGTTAAGTTTGCACACTATCATCACGCACAGAAATCCCCTCACAAAACCAATGGCATTCTTGGCCTTGTAGAATTTTTTTAGGCTATAAGGAAGATTACCGGTATTATAATAATGCTTGTTTGTTTTTTTTCTTATTATTTTTGGTGTATTTTGATTGTTAGTTACCCAGTTTATTAAATGTCTCACTTGCTGGGGCCCCCAAGGTCTCCGGCCCCTATTTTAAAAACCGCTGTCCAAGATCAAGATGGATGTATGGATATGGCTATGGCCTGGCATCCCAACATTTAATTATTAATAAAGAGCAGTACTGTACCAGATTCTGGGGAAGAAATACATTATTGTTCCAAAGTACCGAAGGTTTCAGCTCCAGGTACTAATAATGATTACAAACCTTTAGCATTAACTTCAATAATATGAAATGCTTTGAGAGAGTTGTGTTAATACGCTCAAATCAGAAAGTCAGCCTGGACCCCCTTCATTGTTCTTATAAACAGGGTTGTGGGATTGAGGATGTAGTCATTACGGTAACACATCTCATTAACAAACACCTTGAGCTTCCCAGAGTCTATGTCAGAGTCTGATTTGCAGATTTCTGTCCTTTACACCATTCAGCCTGATCTGGTCTGTTTACCAATGAGTGCAGAAGCACACCCACCTCTAATTAAGTTATCAAATTCTCTGACTATGCCATCAGTCTCACCCTGCTAGACACAAAGTCTGACCCTAGGGTATACTTCAGGTAAATAAGAGTCCCTTAGAGCCCCACTACTGCGATGATCATTACCTTGTGTGGCAAGGTACACAATAGAGGGCCCAGGCGCAATTCAGTCCTACAAACTCCTGGTTGGAAGCGATGCTTACTGACCAATCAGCTAAAGGTATCCCTGTGACCAAGCAGCCAAGGAGGCATAGTGACAGGACCACACTGTCACATCTCCCCCTCTTTCCAAAAGCATGTCTTCATGCTCCACGCAGGCTGCCACAACCATTTACGGATCTATGGACTGTTTACTGGTATTGCACATGAGTCCTGCCAGCAACGCTAGAAAGTGTCCAAGTACACAACATATTTTACAATGCAATTTTTGCAGGCATGGAAAGCTATTGCATAGCTGTGAGTCGGCTCCATAATCATCAAGACGAAAACCAGACTGCACAGAATGTGTGGGTAGTGTTGGCCTAGTGATTAGAGCAGTGCACTTGTGGTCTGAGAAGGTTGCAGTATCTGGTTCGATCCCAACAGCCTCCACTCTGGGTCCCTGAGCAAGACCCTTAACCCCACACTGCATCCTGGGCGCTGCACAATGGCAGCCGACTGCTCCCGAAGGGGATGGGTTCTACCGAGGTCTGGATCAGAAGTCACCTCCGTCGCTAAGGCCCTTCTTTAGCCTAGCATAATGTATTAATTTCACACAGTTTTTGAACATTTATGGCTGCAGTTCTTTGGATTTCTGTCATCTTTCCACCTTAATTTAGCTAGCAGCATATTTGTCTCTTTGTATGGAGACACGTCTTGCTGAAACTGCTCTGTTCAATTAGTAACAATAATAGGTTCAGTAATTCCTCTCCAGGGACTTGTTGGCGTGCATACTAAAGATTCAGCAGGCTGTATTTGGATGAGAAGGGAGGACTTTTCAAAAGTGTGATTAGAATATAGAAATACACAAAACTTTTTACTGCATTTTAACCAATCTTTTTTATTTGAAATGTTTTTTTAAAAAAAAACATTTAAAATCAGAAAAGACTCTTTCCAAAAAAATATATTTTTCTCATCTCCAGATAATAAATGTCCGGTCCAACCAGACTCTTTAGTCTTTAAAGGAAAGAAGACGTCCAGTCGAAAAGGAATAATCAATGGATCCTTATTCATACCTAAAACTAACATGTTTGCGGTCTTCAACAGGGGTCCATGGAGGTACTGGATGGGGGTCATGAATATTCAGTTTGATTAGACTTTTATATTCCCCCTGCACTTTTTTCACTAATTGAAATGTCTTTAAATCCACATTAACATGAATTCAACACACTGTAGTAAACAGATAAATGGAGGCAGAAGATGTCTTTCAGTCATCAATGCACACATTCAGCGACACACAGGAGCTCTTTCAAGCTGGGCACCGTTTCATTCACAACACCTGTCCCATCAACCAGGAATCAGAAATACTTTGATAATCCCAGGGAGGGATTACTTTAGTTACATTACTCCATCTGTAATAGAGTGACTATAGGACCAGTTTGATATAAAACAATTTCATACAATATATATAATCAGGGGGTTCCCGCTCCATCTCACCATCAGTTTGGGGGTCCTTGGCCTGGAAAACCTTGAACCCCCTGCTCTATCTATACGCCCAAAGTTGAAAAAAATACATAGAAAGTTCAGCATATGCCAGCGTTTTGGGAGATTCTGGGACATCAGGCATGCGCATCAGGATAAATCGACAAGGTGTGACAGTGCCCCAAGGCAGACACTTTTCCAGTGGAATAAGACAGTTTAAATTTAAAATAAGAAAAAACAACAGGGATTTCCTATTTAAAGTGCATATTATCGAATTATCTCACTTTAAGGGTAAACATACTCATTCCTTTTACAGATAATCTTATTTAAAGCTTTAAGGGTAAATACTCTTTTTTTATTATCATTACTCATTTTTAGAGAATTTCTGCTGTGCAGAAGGAACCCTGGGTTCACAGGATCATTATTGGCAGGCAGAGGAATTAGCAGTTTGAGAACAGAGAACATAACCTGCATTCAACATATGTCCCTGAGTCAGTCACATGTAAAGACCAGACCCTGGAAAGCCTACAGCACTGGTTCAGATAAAGGCGGGCTCTGAGCATAAAGCAGCCGCCATGCTGTGTTCAAGGTTGGTGGAAAGTACAGTCATACAGTTTGGGGGAAAAAAACAGCCCATTCTTTGCAGCAGAAATCAATCTGCCTTTTTAGAACTTCGTACTGCACCTTTTATCAAACCCTCCTACGTTCCTTTAATAGGACTGTCACACATGGCATCTGAGGTGCAGAACTGAAATAATGACTATTTATTTCACATTAAAGCACCATACTTACAGACAACAGCTGCTATTGTAACATGTAGAACCAGTTGGGTCATGAGGGCTGGGACTCGGGGACTAGGGTTAGGATTATACTACTTGGATGGCTCTGCATTTAAAACATTAAGTTTTAAAAACAAACATTTCATGTCCGTTTGACTCTTATTAAACAATGATCAGCACTTTTTCTGAGAGAATTAATATTGTTAATATTGTTTAATATGAGTGAGATGTGGATCATTTAATTTTTATTTAGTTATATTTACAGAACATGAAGAACTACTGAACTTAATCTCAGATAATCCATTTTCCATCACACTGATCCTAAGTGGGGTCACGATGGGTGCTGGTGTCTATCTCCAGCTATCTACGGGCAATAGGTGGGGTTCCTCCCTGGACAGGTCACCAGTCCATCACAGGGCAACACAGAGACAAACAACCATTCACACAGTCCCCAAGCTGGGAATCGAACCTGGAACCTTCTTGCTGCAAGGCAGTAGTGCTGCCCACTGCTCCACTGATCACCCCCGTAAATAGATTAAATAATTCCCAGAGGGAAAAGGAATAACTTTAGTGTTAGGATTAAGATTCACTCGATGATAACAACCTACTGAGCCTACTGGCACAATCAGAAGCCAATGTGTGGGACTTATAGCTGCTTGTAACGACCATTGGTCTGCAAACAGACACTTCAGCAGACAAATGTCAGAACGATGATATATAAAACTTCTTTCTTACTAGTATAATTTTGTTTTGTTTTTTCATCTTCTAAAATTCAATTTCTGCTACAAAAATGAAATGTATAAAATTATTACAGTTCAGTCTAGGAGTGTGATTTTGATCAGGAAGAATCTTATTTTAGTGATCTACAAATGGAACAACAGAGAGGAGAGTGCTTTAATAAATTTAAAAACAGCCTGCCATAGTCCACTTCATATAAACTTAAACATTAACTCAAGCAACAATCTTCTCCTTTGCCATCTTCCGCTCCTTTGTAGCTGTAGCGCTGTTTCTCTGTCTTTTAAACACATGCTCCTTTTTTTTCATTTCTGCATAAAAATCTCTTGTCAGTCACTTCATTTGGATGGGATTAAACTAATTTCAGATAATAAAGTAAAAAATCTTGGTGTTGTTTTTGATCAGGACCTGTCATTTAAATCCCAGATCAAAGAGGTTTCTAGAATTTCCTTCTTTCATCTGAGGAACATTGCAAAAATGAGAAATCTCCTGTCCAGGGGTGATGCTGAGAAACTAGTCCATGCATTTGTTACTTCAAGGCTGGACTATTGTAATACTTTACTATCAGGAAGTCCACAAAGTGTAGTTAAAAGCCTTCAGCTGATCCAAAATGCTGCAGCCAGAGTTCTAATGAAAATTAAAAAGAGAGATCATATCTCTCCTATCCTGGCTTCTCTTCATTGGCTTCCTGTTAAATCCAGAATAGAATTTAAAATCCTCCTTCTCACATATAAAGCCTTAAATGGCCAAGCTCCATCTTATATCAGAGATCTGATTGTTCCTTATGTTCCTAACAGAGCACTTCGCTCTCAATCTGCAGGTTTACTAGTGGTTCCTAGAATTTCTAAAAGTAGAATGGGAGGCAGATCTTTTAGTTATCAGGCTCCTCTCCTGTGGAACCAACTACCAGTTTTAGTCCGTGAGGCAGACACCCTGTCTACTTTTAAGGCTAGGCTTAAAACTTTCCTTTTTGATAAAGCTTATAGTTAGGGTGGCTCAGGTTATCCTGAGCTATCTCTATAGTTATGCTGCTATAGGCTTAGACTGCTGGAGGACATAGGGACCCCCATTTCATCATTCTGCTTCATTCTATCTCTATTCTCCCACTCTGCAGAATCTGTTAGTTCAATCTCTAACGTTCTGCTCTCTCTGCTTTTTCTCATAGTAGCTTCATCTGGTCTGTTCCTGTTTGGCTGTGACTCCATCCTGGACAGAAATATCAGCTGAGCTGCTGCCATCAACACCTTTGTTTCTAGATGTTGGAGCTTGGCCTGTTTTCCAGTGTAGTCCTGTTTCTCTGACTGTGACTAACTGGATGTGCTCTCTTCATCCTTTGACATGGGAGCTGGCTCGGAGCTCATCTGCCTGGCTGTTTTTTTCCTAGACCGGGCCGCCTTTTAGCAGCTGGCTTTTGTATCTATGCTTCTTTTTCTATGTCTGCTTCTGTCTCCTTGAACCCCAGTCGGCCTCAGCAGATGGCCGCTCACACTGAGCCTGGTTCTTCTGGAGGTTTCTTCCTGTTTAAAGGGAGTTTTTCCTCTCCACTGTCGCTACAAGCATGCTTAGTGTGAGGGATTGCTGAAGAGTCAATGAGTCGATACAATGAACTGGTTTTCCTTAGATAGAAAACTTTGAATTAATTTGACTGAATGATCTGGTGAACATGCCTTGAGTTGACATGCGTTGTGAATTGGCACTATAGAAATAAACTGAATTGAATTGAATGGGAACATGAGGACAGAAGATGGCTATGGAATATGTCAGAGAGGTGAAGAGAAATAATAGGTCCCAGGACACCTGTCCAGTTCATCCCAGTCAGGCTGATATGTCATCTCTATCAGGGGCAGGAAAGAAACCAGCAGACAATGACAGGAGATGTTAGACATGGAAAAGCATCATCATCATCATATCCTGGGATACTGCCCAAAAAAGGAACTAATGGCCAAAACTTTACAGAACACATACAGCAGGTAAAATATTGAACTTGTCACCATTCTTCTTGGTAAATATATTTTTAGAGCTGTTGATTACAGTTTCACCAGATGTTGGGAAAGATCCATGTATGTCCACACATAAAAAGAGATCAAACCATAGATCTCCAGAGATTAAGTTATGTGTAATATAGTGAAATGGCACAGGGAGAAAATGTTGAACACATTTTGCTGAAATGTATTTAATACTTTGTAGAAAAGCCTTTGTTGGGATCGGCAGCTTCCAGATGCCTCCTGGATGGAGAAATGAGTAGCGTGCATTGATCAGGTGTGATTTTGGCCCATTCTTCCACATAAACAGTCTTCCAATCTTGAATGTTTTGTGTTCCTCTTCTATAAACTCTAACCTTTAGCTCTTTCCATAGATTTTCTATTAGATTCCAGTCAGCTGATGGGCTGGGCCATTCTAGCAGCTTTATTTCTTTCCCTGAAACCATTGGAGAGTTCCCTTGGCTGTGTGTTTGGGCTCATTGTCTCGCTGAAATGTCCACCAACGTTTCATCTACATCATCCTGGTAGATGGCAGCAGATTTTATCCAGAATGTCTCTGTGCATTTTTCAATTCATCTTTCCTTTAGTTATGTGAAGTTAACCAGAGCCATATGCTGAAAAAGATTCCACCATGATGCTCCCACCTCCAAACTTCACTGTTGCTACGGTTGTACGTTTTCCCTGTGGCATTCCACTTTATTATACATAACTTGATTCCTGGACATCTATGTTTGATTTCTTTATATGTGTGGATTGCATGGATTGTTACCAAAATCTGGTGAAAATTTCAATAGCACCTTTTGAAATATATTTCCTGAGAAGAATTTTGCCCGGTTCAATACTTATTTCACCCGCTGAACTAACCACAGAAGCAGGTTAACCAGTTTTTATGTCGGAAGGCAAATATAAAATATTACATTTATTGCAAGAAACACATTCAGTAATTTACCTATAAGATGATAATCCCCTTTTCTAATAAGAAGGTGTAAAGAAATGAAATATAAGACAAGCCTGGTCCTCATGCACTTCCTGCACAGCTGCAGCATGCATACAGCATGTGAAACATGTGCTTCCTCCCTTCTCTCACCTGAATAATACTGACAGACGGAGGCTAATTCAACCAGGTGATAAGGCGTGTCACTGGCTCTTTGTGCTTCGCCACCATTGCTACTGTGCTTAATTTGACCTGCTGGTCAATATTAGCTCTACAGCGTCTGACTCATAAAGACATATTATGCACCCTGAGGTCCAGCCCTCTCTACCTACACAGAAAACAAACAGCCAGCTCTCACGCAGGGTGCCGACGACACTGATAGCAGTGGGGGAGCAGTCAGTCACCAGGGTCCTGAGCGTACATGGAAACAGCAGCAACAGATGTCTGCTGTCTGCCTTAACCAGGATTTTATTTGACTGTTTAGCACCGGATCACATCCAAGTGATAAACACTGAATTAAACCTGCAAACCTTTCGCCTCATCGGTAGAGAGTCTGATAAATGGGATGGAGGTTTTCAGTAGATAACATTCAGTAGATGTTTCTGCTCAAAGTGGTTTCTGGAAAAAAGTTTCAGGAAAATATTAGAGAAAAAAAAAGTCCAATTTAAAGTTAGACGACACGGCAAAATAAAACCCTGAAGTAACTATAAAAATACAAATACCTAATAATCATACTTTAAAGGAAAAGTCCGTTCATATTCCAACTTCTGACAGTTCTTTAAATAGGAAATTATTACATAGTGTTCAATAAATAAGTGTTTTTAATTCAGAGTCATTTTCATGTGAATGTGCTTTACTGGAGGCATCCATGTTTGTCAAAGAACACTACTGCCACCTACTGGTTAGTGACGTCACGGTGCGGTATCGGCTGTTGATCAAGTCCCAGTGCTGTATCTGGTGTTTGTCACAACGCGCTATTATCCAAGTCATCTTGAAAACATTCTTCTTCCAAATGTTGGCTACATATTACGGGTTTTTTCTCTGGCCAGAAGTTCTATGGCAAATCCTCCCTCTTCAAGTTGGCGATCCAACGACCAACCCGTCCGTGGAGGATCAGGAATCAGAAATGTATCCCCTCCTTTATTACTCTTATTAGTAATACAAATTTGTAGTACCTATAACCCAGAAGGAGAATCTAGTCTAGGTTCAGTGAGGAGGCTGTTGGTTTTTTCACCTGTACAAAGGTTCTGATATCCACCCCAGATAACACACTGGACAACAGGTTAGCGGAAATGAATAAGGTGTATTGAATTTAGTCACATGTAAACAGTTGACTCAACATCAGAAAAATAAAAGTCCATCAAGTCCTTCCTTCTTATATACAACCGTTAGAATCACTGAAGGACTTGGAAACAAACACTCTGAGATCTCAGGCATAAAAAGTCCAATGTCCAAAAATAAAATAAAAATACTGAGTGCACTCAGTCCTACCACCCTCTCAATAAGTGTCCATGAATGGAAAATCTTCCAGAAGAGGCGATACGAAGGGAGACGGTGCAGCCCAGTAGAAGATCCAGCCACAGTGGAAACCAATGAAACACGTGGCAGCAGAAAGGTACGGACTCGCCTCTGCTGAAATCTCCAAAAGGAAAAAAAAAACAGCCTGCACAGATGTGCAGGAAAATTACTCTCCGACTCTACACAGATTTGCATTTATTACATCATTATTAATGACTAGTTTCACAGATACCCTTTTACTGCACCCAACTCATAGGAACCTCACTTACTCACGCAATAACCACATATCAAAAACATTTTGCCCTCAGTATAACAATAAAGTGGTTGAACCAACAATCCAAAAATTCAATATTTACAGCACAAGTTAAATAAAATGCACCATCATATATTTTAACTTTGTTCATTTAAATCCCTTTAAATCTATCCCAATATCATGAAACCAAGGACAGATGGACCCAGTAGTCAAGGAGAGACAGTCAGTAGGAAAGTTCAAAACGTTTATTAAATAAACAAAACAAAAGCGGAGCTGTGGCTCGCGGACACTGCAGGTGGGGGGGCGGGGCACCGCCCAATCTCAGACACTCTGTAGTGGGAGAAACACAGGTAAGTGACCACGATCATCGGACAGAAGATTATCTGAGTTGGTCACTTACCTGGTTTAACAGTCCAGACCAAGAATGTCCCCAGTGCTGCAGTCCCAGAGGACATGCTGGACGCCGATCCTGGTCAGGGATCCAGAACAGACAGGAACAGACAGAACAGGCAGAATCCAGATCAGGCAGGAACAGAAACAGGTGGCAGGATCCAGACTTCCAGGCATCCACAGGCTCCCAGGAGGGTTCAGAGTCTGACTGGGACCAGAAGCATGACCAGGTGGTCACGCACAGGAGCAGACAGGATCAGGTGCAGATGAGCAGGCTCAGTGGAAGAGGGTAGCCGAGACAGGACGTGGAACCAGAACTTGAAGCAGGACTTTAAACTGGTCTCCTACCTGGAGCCAGGCTTACTGGATAAAAACTGAACCTCCCCACATAATGAGCCAAAAACCCAGAGGACTCCGCAGGGGGAGGAACAGTGGACGATCAGGAGACGAGACAAACACTAAAACCCTCTTTCCACTGGCAGCTAGGATCCAGGACATGAACTAAGGCAAAAACTGAACAGACAGACTGACAGAAAGACAAGCAATGATCTGGCACTGAATGCTCAGGCTGAACTGAATATAAACCAGAGGAAACAGGTGAGGGGAATAAATTATAATTGAGGCAGGGAGGGAAAACGACAGGTGAAAGGAATGACTAATTAAGGAGGAGCAAACAGGCCAGATCATGACACCCAACTATTTTTTTTTATAATAAAATAAAGAACTCCTTTAGTAGCATCCCACACTTTGCTAAGTCAGTTAGCATGCTAACACAGTGTAAGCAACTTGGAAACTCACCGGGATATTGGTCACACAAAACTCAAATAAATCCAAGCTCGATCACAGAAATAAAAATCTTCTCCAATTAATTCAGTAACACAACAACAATTCTGCTTATCACTGTAAGCTCTCTACTTCTGCCTCCTACGGCAACGGCATACCGCGATGATCCAGATGCTTTTTTCTGGAAAAAACTCTGCAGTCTCTTACAGAGAACAGGGACCTCTTCGCCTTTGGAGTAGGGTGACTGATCATCTGCTGCCCCCTTGAGGCTAAGCTCTACATCATAAATAAGTTGAGTTAAAGGAGCTGTGCAGGTTGCTGCAGCTCCATTTGTAGGGTGTGAGAGTTAAATTAACCTGCTTACAGAAAGGTGAAATAACTATTTTTAGAACAACGGTTCGTCTCTGCTTCCGTTTGCATCTGAGCCTGCCCAGCTGCTTCCGTCTACCACTGAGCCTGCCCGTCTACCACTGAGCCTGCCCGTCTACCACTGAGCCTGCCCGTCTACCACTGAGCCTGCCCGTCTACCACTGAGCCTGCCCAGCTGCTTCCGTGTGTGTCTGTGTGGGCACGGTTCTGCACCTGTCTGACTCTGGACTGTGAACCTGCCTAAAGGCTCTGGCCGTTTCTCAATTTGCGTTCTTGAGGTTTTTCGTGTGTTTGTGACACGTAATCAGCTTCAGCCAAGCATTGTTCCAATTGAACGCCAGGCCGAGAATGCACATATCCCTGGATGTTGTAGTTGCCCCGCCCTCTTTATCGAGCATGCATTTGAGCAGACTTGTGCGTTCTTCAGACTCACCACTTTCAATTCAATTCAGTTTATTTCTATGGCGCCAATTCACAACACGTCATCTCAAGGCACTTTCCAGTTCACCAGATCATCCAGTCAGATTGATTCAAAGTTTTCTATCCAAGGAAAACCAGTTGATTGCATCGACTCATTGACTCTTCAGCAATCCCTCACACTAAGCATGCTTGTAGCGACAGTGGAGAGGAAAAACTCCTTTTTAACAGGAAGAAACCTCCAGCAGAACCAGGCAAGATTTCCAGAATGCATCCTAGCCGCAGCTTGATTCACAAACATAGCTCACAGTGGCAAGTTAAAATGCCCTTTTCTGCTGCTCTTGTTCTTCAAATGTTTTGAGATCATTTGAGGCCATAACATTATATCTATATATAAGCTTCCCTGTGTGGCCTGTTTACAGAGTTAGTGCGTAATTTAAAAAAAAGTATGACTTTGAGCGCACCAAAGTGACCTGCTGATCTAAAAGTGTAACTATAGCCAGGGCGAATAGTACCTCATCTGTAGTACACTTCACCTGGTTTAGTTGTGTGTGAACTACCGCTCGTTCTGATGGCATTCTTTTAGTTTTAATTCCACCAAAAATCAGTTTGTTTTGTGTTTTTCTGACTGACTTGCTTTATTAACTCAATACTTGCTGGAAATGTCTCCCAAGGATGACATCAACATCTAGACCATCATGGCAGAACTTTTGGACAAAACCCATAAATGTAAGCAGAAGAAGCAGTTAGTTATCTGCTATTATATAGGTTACAAAATGTTTTCGGTCGGTGTAAACTAATTCATAATTGACATTTATATTTTAAACAGGGACCACGAAAGAAATCCAGGCCCTTATAAACTGGCGTATTGCCAATGAGGGCAAGAGGAACCCCTCAAAAACCGGATGGGAGTAATTTTAAGTTATGTCTGCCCAAATGTCCATCTTCAGCTCTTGTAACTCAAAACTGTTTTTTTATTCAACTAATGATTTTGTGAGAACCGCTGGCCTGCAGGTCACAACAAAACAGGCCAAGAAGAAGTGGAACAATTTGGTGCAAAAATATAAGGTAAAATAACAAAACTCCCTGCATAATGTTAGCTGACATCATGAATTATTATTTACACCACATTTCTGGTATTACCACAGAAAACCCAGTGTTGAAGGATGTTCAACTGATTGATTAAAATGATAATCCATTGTTCAGGAGCTCCAAGACCCACCCACTGGGCAAGGGGTTGAGGCTGGTGGTGTGACTGCTGCCACCTGGCAGTGGTAGGAGATAGGGCATCAGGAGGGTAATCGGGTACTGGAGGCATGGGTATCAACCATCGCTGAGAAGAAAAAAAGCCCTCGGGTGGGTATAAAGCATTTTAGTACCACGGCGAGCGCCTCAGTATCTGTGTGACGTGGACAGAGCCGACATTGCAGATGTAAACGTCCAAAATCTTTCCCTGTGTGTCACACACACCGTGCAGGATGATTGCAGGGAAGAGTTTCTGTTTTATTAACACTTCTTCTTGAGGTGGAACAATTCGCACATGGCACCCATCAATGGCACCATCTGCTGCTTTGAAGGCCTTGTTCCCGGCAAGGGGATCAAAACCAGCCTCCTCTCCCTGCAAATCTTGTTCTTTTGGTAGAAAAATTATTTTTTGAATAACGCCCATTAGGGAGTTGACAACTCTGTGCACCAACCGGTACACAGTGGACGGGGACATCCCAAAGATTGTCACCTGTTGCCCCATATGATGCATGATGAGGGCTGGTTTCAGGTCCCCTTCATTAAAATATATTTGGAGGATAGGCACAGAGGTTTTTATCCTCACATATTTTGTTGCTGTTTCTTTATGTTAATAAAAAATGCCAAATGTTACCATAATTGTTTTTTTTCATTCTCACCTTTACACAGCATAAAACTGTACCTGGTTAACATTCATATTAATACAGTTCTCAAGACAGAAGAAGTAAATCAGTGTTGTAAAACTAGTCAAATATAGTAAATGTATGTTTACCATTTAATCTAATAATGTGAATTTACTGCACAGAATTTATAATCACTGTAAAGGTGGCCAGACTTAGAAAAGACTCGTCCTTTCTTAATATTCAGTGCTGTGAAGGACAGTGCGTGCAAATAGCTCAACCCTTATTTATAGACAAATAGTCACAATTTTATCGTGATCATGTGTTTCATGCCATTTTCAATGGTTTTTTTTGGTATGTTTTTTATAGAAAAAAGTCGGAAATAGGCTCTCAATCCAGTTAACATAGGTGGGCGAGCAAAGCCTGCCGTCTGAGCCTCCTCTGCCGCATCAACCTTCTCCTTTTTCAGATTTGCCTCCTCAGCTGCGCCACCTCCTGTTCAGCCTGCGGGTAAAGCTCACCAACGACCAAAGCAACGGCAATGTTGCTCGTATTGCTCATTTTGCTTCTACACAGTTATGATTTTTCTCAAAGAAATTTCCACCATTGCTGGTTTTATACACAGTTCTGTAATTTTTGTAATTTTTTTAGATATTTTTTAAGCGTTTTAGACATTGAAAATATAGTTTTAAAAATGTGTATTGTATAAATGTCATGATGGGCTTTAAAGATCTCACCCACATGCAGAGATTCACTTAGGGAACCAGGGGAAAAGTTAACAGGTTTATTGAGAGATTGAAAAAAAACAAAGAGATTATATGCAGGGTTATCTCAGTGGGACTTCAGTGGTCTGGTAAACCAGAACTGGAAACTCTGAAGGGGAGACCACAAAGATCAGTTCAAGGCCCGTAGGAAAAATGACTGATTCGGATTCGGATTCTTGGTTTCCCTTGGGTCCACTTTGTGGAGGTTTAATCCAGAGACAAATGAACTGGTTGGAGGGCGGACAGGCAGACAAGCGTTGGGTCCAGAGGAGCAACGGAACGGACTGTCACCGGGTTTTCCTGAAGTGGGCTTGAACAGATCTGGTGAAGGTTTCTCCTTGCTCAGTCTGACTCGAATTATTCCTTCCAAGGGGGATAGAAGGCTTATCCAGTGGATCAGGAAGGCATCCTACCGGAAAACAAAAGACAAAGGCAAAGCTTAGACTCAGAGAGACAAGGCAAAGGTTAGACTGTGCTAATCTCAGAATGGCTAGAGTACCTAATACTGGCAAACACTCTGGCCTTGAGGAGGTGACAGCCCGCTGCTCAAGTACTCCTCTGGTAATGACCCAACGAGCCGCAGGTGTGTAGGGAGACCCAATGAGGACAGGGCACCGCCTGGTGCCTTCCTGGAGAGGAAAACACGAAAAACAACCCACACAAACTGGAACCCTAACAATAAATAGTTTTGACTGTTAAAGAAATGTTGCGAGTGATGACGTCACTCGCATTCTCGTCAAGTCTGGTCTTACTGTGTTCTTGCCAAGACCGGACTTGACGAGAACGTGAGTACGGACTGAATTAAGAAACGACCTCTGTGGATTCTTGTAAGTCTGATCCTGCTGTTCCTGTTTGGGTGGAAATCTCTGAAGGTTTTCTGGGTTCCTGAACTTTTCCCGCCTGCTCTGACTTCCACTGACCTGGATCGGCCTCCTGCAACTTCCCCGTGGCTGGGGCATCAGGAAAACTCTGGGCGATGCACGCCATGTCTGGTTGTCAGCCCATCGCCTAGGATCGCGTCCCTCTCTAGGGTGATGGACTAAACTGTGAAACCAGGTAAGTGACTCACTGAGAATATTATCATATGCAGTGTTGGGCCTGAACGCGTTCATTGAACGAAAGTTCATGAACTCGTTCATATTTTGGGCGAACGTGAACTGAACTTACTGCATTACTGCCTGATGAACGTTATTGTGAACTCGTTCATTCTGGTGTCTGTGAACGGCACGCTCTCTCAGTTCAACTCCGTTCAATAGGTTGCCAGATTTCTATAGAGCCCTCCAGGCGAAACCCCGGCTAAATCACACCGTAAACAGGCCTTAATATGTAGCGGGAAAAACACCCAATCTGGCGTCATCAAAACAAAATGCAGCGTGGAAGCCACAGCAGCATGGAGGCGACCGTGGAGGCGACAAAGCAGCAGTATGATTACTTAAAACAGGTTTATGACCAGGTGGTCGGTGAGGATGATGGCAACAAGTTTGCCCGCCGGCTTTCAGTAAAAAAATCCGCACTTCAGTAACCTTAAATTCCTACCTCAACCTGGTCCCTCAGTTTGTGTTAGTAAAATGTTCTTGAGGGTTTTACTATTCATGTAACTTGTTTGTTAAACCTGCCTGGTATAATTTTCCAGGATTCCTTTTTAGTATGTACTGAAATGGAATTTCAAATTGAAAAAATTATTAAAATTAAAAAAACATTTGCACTTTAAAGACTACTTTCCTGTTTTTCTTTTAATAATTCCTCATAAAAAAGACCATTCAAGCAGCACATTTTTCCTGATGTTTTTGAGAATATACTGTAGGGGTGAAAGCTGCAGCTGCTACTAGTGTGAAGTGAATGGACAGCAACAAAGCGTTAAAGCAACAATGGGGAAATGCTGTCCCCTCAATGCTAATGTAAACCCTGGTTGGATAAGGATTCAAAACTGGATATGAAGATGAAATCTGAGGCACAGTTTCAGTGTTACAACTGATAAGATAATTGCTGTCTGTGGTTCTACATGTCTATGGCGTAATTGAGCAATATATGAAAAAACAAACAAACTATGATCTAGTTCATTTTTTGAAACTTTGAACTTAGTTCAAAATTTTGAATTATGAACTATGAACTGAACTAGTTCATTTTAAAATGTGTGAACTGAACTTTGAACTAGTTCACGTAGAAAGAGAACTTTCCCAACACTGATCATATGTCAGATGACCGTGGTCACTTACCTGTATTTCTTTCCACCAGAGAGTGTCAGTCCCCCTCCTGCAGCCGCCGCGAGCTGAGGATCCACAGCAGCATCTTAGTTTCTGTTCATCTCCTGGTCAGAACCTGTATAATTCAGTGAAAGGGTGGAGTCAGATTTAAAAAAATATATGCCCAGTAGAAGGAGGGGGTCAGTCCAGTGGTTAGAAGTGGCCTGCCATCCAGCTGGCGTTTGACTGGGAAGGGACATTTTAAATGGCTGCCACTGTAGTTAGATGAACTTTCACCTGCTGAGAAACCCACAACTTAAATATACCGATGAGCTCAATAATGTTAGGTAAGAACACAGCTGCCTTGGTTTTCTGAACTGACTTCAATTATTACCATTAACACCTCGTGTTTTTGTCATCGTGTTTGTCTATAATAACACAATCCTATGGGGATTAAAGGTTGGTGCTGGGGGGGTGGGGGTTGGGGTGGGCTGTATGGGTGTTTCATCCCACATCGTGTTTGTTTCAACTGCAGTTCTGTGAGGGAAGCAAGGTAGTGGCACACTGGGTTTAGATTGTTTGTCATTTAGCATTTCAAGTGGAACTAACAAGCCCATAAAATGGTAACGAGAAGAAGGCGCGAGGAGGCGGAGGGCATCTTTAAGAGGATAAAAAGAGAGAGACATTCAGTGTGACATTTGGAGACAGGGACCGAGTAAAAAAAGGGAATGCAGAACAAGAGATGTGTGGTTAGGGAACAAAGGCTGTTGGAGAAAATTAGAGGAGTGGGCATGAAAGGTAAGCAGGAGCTGAGTGGGAGAAGCCTCATGAGAAATGGTTTGTGAGATTCTGTTACAACATCAGGTTGTTTCACGCTTTAATCCCCCCCGTCCCCTCCACCCCTCTCTGACTGAGTCTTTCTACTGTTGTACCCAGCAGCGCTGACATGATGCAGGTTTTGTTTTAAAGCTAGTGACGCACAGAGAAAAACACCTCTGAAATAAGGACACCTATGGACTCCAGCTGCCAAGGTCCAGACTGTTGGTGCCTGCTCAGGTGTAAAAACTAAATCTGGAGCAACAGCTCTATGAACCCAAGAAACAACAACTACAACATAGAAGATGCCCTGATAGGCTCTCAACGTCAAACTGAAACACAAAAGTAAAGACACTCTAAAATACATAAAAAACTATTAACTTTTGTTCAGTTTTTAATAAAGTAAAAAATCTTGGTGTTGTTTTTGATCAGGACTTGTCATTTAAATCCCATATCAAAGAGGTTTCTAGAATTTCCTTCTTTCATCTGAGGAATATTGCAAAAATGAGAAATATCCTGTCCAGGGGTGATGCTGAGAAACTAGTCCATGCATTTGTTACTTCAAGGCTGGACTATTGTAATTCTTTACTATCAGGAAGTCCACAAACTGTAGTTAAAAGCCTTCAGCTGATCCAAAATGCTGCAGCCAGAGTTCTGATGAAAATGAAAAAGAGAGATCATATCTCTCCTATCCTGGCTTCTCTTCATTGGCTTCCTGTTAAATCCAGAATAGAATTTAAAATCCTCCTTCTCACATATAAAGCCTTAAATGGCCAAGCTCCATCTTATATCAGAGATCTGATTGTTCCTTATGTTCCTAACAGAGCACTTCGCTCTCAATCTGCAGGTTTACTAATGGTTCCTAGAATTTCTAAAAGTAGAATGGGAGGCAGATCTTTTAGTTCTCAGGCTCCTCTCCTGTGGAACCAACTACCAGTTTTAGTCCGTGAGGCAGACACCCTGTCTACTTTTAAGGCTAGGCTTAAAACTTTCCTTTTTGATAAAGCTTATAGTTAGAGTGGCTCAGGTTATCCTGATCTATCTCTATAGTTATGCTGCTATAGGCTTAGACTGCTGGAGGACGTAGGGACCCCTTTTTCATCATTCTGCTTCATTCTATCTCTATTCTCCCACTCTGCAGAATCTGTTAGTTCAACCTCTAACGTTCTGCTCTCTCTGCTTTTTCTCATAGTAGCTTCATCTGGTCTGTTCCTGTTTGGCTGTGACTCCATCCTGGAGAGAAATATCAGCTGTGCTGCTGCCATCAACACCTTTGTTTATAGACAAAGAGCCGGACCGGTCTCGGCACAGTTTTTTAAGGGTAGTGTAAACGGGGTAAATGTCTCTCAGGTAGCCTAGGAATACTCTAGATCTCCCTCACATGAGCTAGGGGAGGTGGTGATGGGTTCAAATTCAGCTGCTGTGTCCTCCAAATCCCAGATTTGTTGGTCAATTACGTCACTGAGGCCAGTTTGGATTGGAAGACTCCTCGTTATCCGACCAACAAATGCAGCCTTCTTTTTTCACGTTTTGAAGGACAGGTTCGCTGAATCCTTCTTAACCTTGGATATCCCATGATTCACTGCAATCCAAGCAAGCAAGCTGCTCTGTGCTCAGAGAAAAATGGGAAATATTGGAAGTGCAGCTTAATATAATACAAGTCTGTGAATGGTTCCATCTGAAATGAATGGAAATACTTGTTTTAATGGTTATTGAATCAGATATGTGGCGGTAATGTTTGGTTTATTTAAAAGGTTTTATCTGTCCGTGTGTAAATGGGTTTGGCTGAAATTTAAGCTCAGCAGAATTGCTATTAGTTCCCAGAACAGCAGTGAGACGTTCAGCATCCATTATTTTCCTGCTTTGTGAGTCAACTGTTATGGTAACTTGGCAACAGAGCATACAGGTGGTGAAAGTCGGACCCATTTGAATCCATCGCCAAACTCTTCCTGCCCCTGCAACCTGGTCCTGGATGAGAAGCAAACAACGAGCACAAGAAGGAAAATATATTCCATATGTTTAAAAAGTTTTCTGTTTTATTCTTTTATCTTGGTACTGCCATGACTCTGCACTTTTGGTTCTGTTTAAGTTTTCAGTTATTTTTTTATCCTTGTTTTTCTGTGTTTTCCATTTTTTGTTATTCTAGTTGTTTTTGGTTATATATTTTTGATTGCTTTTGTATTCCTTGAGTCACTCTCTGTTGCCCCCTTGTGTTTGTTTCCTTTCCCCTTGGCTTCCTTCTAGGCTCTTCCATCCACACATGTTCCTGGTCAGCTCATTGTTCTGTCTCCCATATATACTCTCCCTGTGCAGTTCCTCAGTGCTGGTTCCTCGTGTTTTCCCTCATGTCCCCTAGATCCTGGATTTCTGTAGTTGTTATTTTGGATTTCTGCCTCAATAATCTACAAGACTCATCTCTGCTTCCTGGTCTCTCTTAAAAACTTCCACCCAACCGTGACAGGTGTCGTTACAGTGTAACTATATTTTATAATATCTGAGCTCAGCAGCGGTCTCTGAGCTAAAGTATGAGAGAAAAGTTAGAGACCAACTTCAGTCAGACAATGTAAAAAAAGGCAAACTGTAGGCTGTGGTCTAATAAGAACGGGTCTGACCACTGAGTTATTCTGGTTGTTGTTCGTTAAATAAAACCATATGACTTGGTGGTTTAAACAGCAGGAGCATTAAAAGCATTCATTTGGTTCCTGCTAGTTTATAAGGGCTGAGTCAGTAATTCTAATTACTGCTGCTTGCCACTTAGCCACTCTGTCCTTCATCACCTGTGGTTTGAAACCATGAACTCTAAGGAGGTATTCTTGCCTACAAATAACCAAACACACCTGCTCCCTGATAAGTGCCATGTTCTAACTTATGACTGGAAATCACATCAGCTACTGTGCTTTCAGCTGTTTGATTAAGCGTTCAGAGGCATGCATGATAAAGACAGACCCTAATTTAACCCTGAAATGCAGGCTGGTTAGTTTCAATAGACCACTAACAGAACAAGCTGTTTAGGCCAGAGACAAAATCCATGAACATGATATCTGTTCATCAGGGATTTGCTCATTTCTGAGGTTCTCTGGGAGGATGATCCGGTTGGTCTCATGTTTAGTGGTTTAGTCACAGCATTTTAATGCAAGTTTAGATGAAGATAGCCTGTGTGTAAAAGAAAAAAATATATATAATTCAAGCAGACCCAAAGTCATGGGTTTGTCAAGGCATAGGTAAAAATAATTAAAGGTGTGAGGGGTTCTTATCTGTTTTTATCAGTACCCCCTTGTTGTTTTATGTATTGTGTTTTTGGTGTGACAGGAGGGGGTCGCTGTCAGTTCCTTGGGCGTACCTGAGAAGAAGCTGTTCTTCTTCACCTGACTTCCTGCTGCTGGATGATCACTAAATGGTCCTTTGTCTCCATCTCAGTCACATAGACATGATCTGTACAAACTGGGCCACCAATAAAAGCACCTTTCCTGGTTTGGTGGATAGACCTAGAGGAACATTTGCTCACTCAAATGTTTTCAGTCTCAGGACACAAATTTGAGATCTCATCACTTTCAGTTTTCTTTTTCTCTGAGAAGCGAAGCTGCATTATTTGGATAAAATGGCTGAAGGAGAGACAACAGGCTTCTGTTGTAGCTGGACTCCTCTAAGCGCTTTATGGGCGGCTCTAGAACTCCTCTAGAACTTCTCTAGAACTTCTCCCGGCCCTTAAACTGTAGATTTAATAGGAAAACAGTATCTTGTGACAGTTGACTTTGACCAATTTTCTACTTTTACAGATTTACTTTAACCCTCATTCAAATTAAAGTTGTTATCCTTTTAGCTTTAGCCGTGTTGAGGTCAGATCACAGTTTTTTCTCTAAAGGATCAGGGGTCGGCCACCTTTAGCTCCAGGGTTCCTTCCCTCTGAGGAAAACCTGATATATGAAACAATGAACTACTGGCCTTGATTTGTTTCTTTCTTTTGTTCGGTTCCCCCATGAATAACCTCTGCCCCCACCCTGGCCCCACCACTGAACCCCAGTTATTGATTAACATTTTAGTGAACCTCAGTCTAGTAGAAAAGCCAGAAAATGCAGGAGTCTCATTCTGTTCAGCAAAGAGGATGCTAACATCTTTGTTCCTCTGCACATCGCTCTGATAGAAAGTTTCATCTTACAGACCAAGAAAAACACTAAAGGTTTCTGTTTTGTCTTGCCTTGTTTACTGTGAAGGTATTCGTCTTCCCTTGTACTGAATCAGGATCTTCAAATAAAAGCTTTGGCAGCAGAGGAGATGGATGAAACCTGCATCCATTCAGGGACTTGACCTGGAAAGAATGAAGTTTCCCTTCACAGTCTGCATGTCTAATCAGGGCTCTGACTTTGCATGACTGTATTTAATAAAAATCTGTTTATCAGCTGTTAACCAAGCGTAATTTTGAATGAATAATATTCCCATGCTGTTAAAGTTAATCTAAATCACCCCCCCCCCCTTATGAAAAGTAGGCTGTGGTAACGTGAAACAAACTCACACTTATCAAACTACTAGAAGCTCCATAATAGCGCTGAAAAATTAGCTTCTTCTCTACGTTTTTCTTTTGATTGAAGCCAATAAAAACAAAGAAACAAATTAGGTTTTAAATCGTTTTTTCTGTCAAAAGGAAGCAAAGAGGCTCAGAGGACACTGCAGAACAAGAGCAGGTAAGCACAGGTGTGCCATTTACTGGCAGGGAGGAGTTAAACCTTTAACTGTTACCTTTACAGATCCCACCATACAGACAGAACAGGTTAGATGGAAATGTCCCATTTATGTCCCATTTATGCTGGCTTTTCAGCCAGGGGCGGACCTAGATTGGGGGTCAGGGGTGGCCATGGACACCCTTAGCCAGTCGTTTTCCACCCCTACCAATTTATTCCTTTAACACACGTGGCAGCAGTAATACTCTCATTTTAATTCTATATCTATTAACAATTACTTGACAGCAAAAATTGTGGTTACTGATTTACATCAATACAGTAAGATTGAAGATAATAAGTGCAGAATTCACGCTCATTTAAGAACTAGAATTTGTGTTATATGGGGTAAAGAGAAAATGATGTGTCTCAGCAAATCATCTATAGATAACTATTTTTATAAAAACTTATTAAATAATCAATTTATGTAGATATTAGTACTTGTAAATGTCAATTTTATGCAGAATGATTATTGATAAAACTAAGTAATGTCAATGGAAAACATTTCTGCCCCAGAACTCCAACTTGAAAGAATTTGATCTATTATACCTTTTATCTAGACGAATGTTTAAATATATGAGTTTATTTGTTGCTGTAGGAAAGTAATAGTTTGTCTTTATTTAGAAAATATGGACGTTGTGTTCATTAATTTTCCTGTTGGAACAGTGTGATTGACTCTGAGGTTCTGGCGCCGATCCACCTCCAGCCACCCCTCGGTGTACATTGGTCATTGCCTGGACACACTTCTAAAAATGTTCTGCTTTATGGAGCCATAGAGGCAAAAGGTTGGGTTGGTGAAGCTGCTCTTACTGCCAGCAGCCAGTGAAACGAGATAATCACAGCTTTCAGCTGCATCACTCCACAGTCGCTGTGCATCAGTGCTGCTGGCTTCAGCTCAGGGAGAAATGCTGTGATTACAGACTTGGTTAGCTGTAGAGCTAAACATGTAATGAAACAGATGCTGTTACAGGATGTGGAAGGGCCCACCGTCACTGTAGGTAACTCCGCTTTATTACTTAACCTACTAAACAATAAAATCTAAACATCTGAAGCTCAGACCTCCATGATGCGGCCAGATGTGTTCGGAGAGCGGTCCATTGTGATGCGACGGCGCTGTTGTTTGTGGTGATGTCATGACACTCTCCACCATATGTGTCTCCCTGGAGAGACGAGGCTCTCCACTGATTACTGAACAGCTTGGTGCCCTGCAGGCCCTGATGCTGGGTGACCTCTGGAGCTGAGTGGGCACGCATGTAATTTGCTTGATGGTGTAAGGTTATAACACTTGTGTGTTTTAGCCTGTGTGCGCACAGGCGCTGATTAAAACACTGCCCTGATTACAGTCTGTGATGTATAAGTGAAAGAGAACAAAGCCGTCAATAACATGAACATAGTGGTGCATTTCATTGTTTCCTGATGCCGCCTTGTTCTGCCATCTTTATGCTTCTAGTTTAGCTACAGATTTCTGTGGTTCCAACATAGATCAGATATTCTGCTTTTGATTGATTGACTTTAATGATCTGACGGTGGAGAAATCTACTCGTTCCATCAGCTCAAATAGTCAAAGGGGAATAAGAAGGTGACAAAGGAAGAAAAAGGTGCATGATGGGATATATAGAGCGTCCACATATGACAGCTTTTTCTTTTTTCTTTTTTAGTAGGATTATTATACAGGGTTATTGCACAGTCTGTTTACATAAGTATTTATATAGATGGATATTTATATATTGGTATTGCTCTGGGTATGTGGAGCTGTTTTTAAAGTTAAGAAGTCAAAAATGAGGAACAATATTTCTGATTATTTAGCGTGTTTTTCCAATACTTGATTTATTCTTTTTTTAAATCTTACGAGCTATATATTTAGTTTGGAGCTGAATATTTATTCAACAAACTAAATAATTATGTAACAAAGTAAATTTTTTATAAATGAATGAATGAGGTATTGAAAAAATTACTGCTGCAGAGGGTGGAAGGTGGAGTCCAGTCCAGTTTATAACTGACGTGAACACCCAGGGATTTGAAACTCTCCACAGTTTCTATGTCCTGCCCCTGGATGTTCACGGGGAGTGAGGTGGGGGGTCTTCTCCTGAATCGATCACCATCTCCTTGGTCTTACTGCTGTTCAGACTAGGGGTGTAAATCACATCCATCATGGCGATTCGATTCAGTATCGATTTCCTGACCCAACGATTCGATTATTTTCGATACTCAAGAATACACCACAATACGATTCGATTAATCGATTAATTGGTTCATTTTTTTTTTATTATTATTATTTTTTTTACACCTTACAGGCTAAACAAAGTTTCAATTTTGAAATAAATCAATGAAAGCTGTAATATCATTATGCATTTTCTTTAGAAACAACAGCAAATAACAGAAGTAGAAAAGTTGCATCAAAAAAATACTGCAAAAATACTGCACAATATCAGTGTAATGAGTTCAATGCAATACCTTGGCTCCAGAGAAACTGTCCAACATATTTTTTTTAGAATGTAATAAATATACTCAGGAAAGAGAGATGTTGCGTAGAGAGTTAGACAGGAATAAAAATAAACTAGATATAAGGGAATTGTTTCAAAGGTCATCTGGGGATGTAGTTTTTGGTAGTATTTTTAATTTTCTAAGAAGAATGGGTATTTTAGGGAGAATATAATAGCTTGTCTGGTCCATACTCCATTCTGGAAGGTTGCGGTAATGCAGCTATAAGTTGTTTGCCAACCGCCATTAAAAAAAAAGAAGAAGAAGAAGGCTCCAGAGTGACGATGTCACCGCCCCTTGAGAGACGCTCCGCTGCACCTCTCCCAGATTGTAGCTGACCGCAAACAGTGCACCAGACAGGAGGCCGGCTTGTTTTGTTTTTATGACCGAAATTGCGGAAAACAACTCGTGAAGTTTGACCCGCTAGAAGAGCGAGGTGCGCGAGAACGCTGGGACCCTTTTTCCAGCTGAATCTCTGCTCTCTTTGGCCCTCATGTCCCTTCGTCGTTGGACTAAACTCGCCCCCACTTCCTCACCGCCTCGGCTGTATCTAGACCCACAGTGTGTAGATCAGACCACACTTCAATACTGAGCATAATTTAAAAATGTCTGTGTGAAGCTCACTGCAACACACTGCTGTAAGAGTATAACCAGGAAGCGCCATAGGAGGGCAAAATAGGTTTAGCGGCACCGCAGCACGGGAGGAGAATTACGCCCAGGAGCAAATGGATAAAAATAGGCCGGAGGAAAAAAAAACATGAATCGATTATCTTGCGGACGTGTCGATGCATCGGATCGTCGGCTTTTGGATCGATGCATCGATACAAAACGATTATTATTTACACCCCTAGTTCAGACACAGGTGGTTCTTCTCACACCAGTCCATAAAGTTCATGATGACCAATTGTTACTCCAGCTCCTTCCCCTCAGAATCACAGCCCACAAGCTTAGATCTTCTCGCTAGTGTCAGATTTATCCCTTTTACTAAAATGTTGCTGCTGTTTTCACTTCTTCTCCCAAATGCCAAGGAGCAGTTGGAGAAAGAACCCAATTGAGCTGTTATGGCATCATTAGCATCATGCATGTAACGGATCTTTACGGTTGAAAAGACATTCAAGTGTCTCCTCAGTTTACTCTGTCCTGCAGCCCAGCGAAGCAAACCACAGCATTGCAAATCACAATCTGCCTCACTGGGGCTAACAAAAACACAATCATGGGTTCCAGTAAGAACCAGGAGCTCGAAGCAATGCTCTGGCAGTTACAAGAAACTGAAATTGAGAAAGGAAACACTTTCAGACCTAGATAGTTTACCAAAAGAAAAT
This sequence comes from Cyprinodon tularosa, assembly GCF_016077235.1. Taxonomy (NCBI): domain Eukaryota; kingdom Metazoa; phylum Chordata; class Actinopteri; order Cyprinodontiformes; family Cyprinodontidae; genus Cyprinodon; species Cyprinodon tularosa. Next base: position 305,611 of record NW_024039519.1, on the reverse strand, counting down.
TTTTAATTCTGGTTTTCATTTCTCAATGGAAAAAGACCTTTGCCGCCCTGGCGTCCTCTTCCACAACATCTTTGTCCCGCTTTCCTCCTCTAAACAAAAAATGGATGACGGAGGAGACTCATCCATGACCTCCGACACTAAACTCTCCTCCTCTTGCATGTTTCCTCCGTCCATAGCGTTCCTTGACAGTGTCGTTTCTAAGTCACCAATTTAGTGCTACTTTGTCCCAATGGAATTTCCCATTGGAAACCTACTAGCACTAAGTTGCTAACTGGTTAGCAAGATGCTGCTGAGACACAGACCACAACCAAACTTGCTTGCGAACCTTCCGTCACAACAATCCCGCCCCCTTGATAATCGACCAATCACATTCAATTTATTCACTAGTGTAAAGTCGGGCACCACTCGAGAGAATTCGGTTTGGAACGGCCGCTTCCCTATGACTTTAGAACATTGCAAACTCTTAGCAATATATTTTGATCTTGTCTGAATTATAACCTGCAAAGATAGAAAACAATCCTTGACAGAAACTGCTGACTTTTTGTGCCATAAGAGCTTTACTAGCAATGAGTCACACTCCTGCAGCCCGAGGTTGCTTCCTCTGGTGACTGTTCTACGTTTATACCTGACCCAGGAGGGAGGGGAACCCAAAGGTTCCCCTCTCTCCTGGGTCAGAACCTTTGTGTTCTGTATTTTCCTGTCCCTAGCAGCAGCGCCGCCTGCCTCATGTAAGGAAGCTGCATCAGGAAAGGCAAATGGGGAAACTTCCCTAATAGTGCAGTAGATTATTGGAAGAAAAATAATGATAGGAAAATGTTTTATGTAACTCAAGAATAAAGTAGTATTTATTTTCTTCATTTTGAAGAAATTTGAGTGATTCCATAATTGTTTTTCCCTTCTGCTTGGACTAATAAAGTAACTGTTACTGACTACCAGATTTATTTTCTTAATTTCTATCTTAAAACCAGATTGTTGCCATTTGGAATGACAAGCCTCATGCTGTTTTCTGCTTTTTTTCTTCTAAATTAAACAACTGAATGAACATCTGATTCCATCATTTTTGCCAGAGGTTGTAGAATTGAGACAGGAATGTGGGAGCAGCACGGTGAGTGAAAAGATTTAATAATATCAGAGTGAAAACCCTGTGATGACATGAGAAGATAAAGAAGTGGAACATTGGCAGAACTACGGGTGGAGCAAAGTAGTAGAAAGAGGCAGTAATGGAAGGATCCACTGGGGAACGACGGCCATCAGTGAACTTTAATACAGAGGGAGAGGAGGACATATGAAGCCGGCGAGGTAATCAGAGCATAATATGGAGCAGCTGAGGCAGAAGGTTAGAGCGAGAAAGTGAGGAAAGAACGCTGATTAGCACAGAGGAGCTGAATGTATACATGAAGAAAAAACTAAACAAACCAAAAAACCCCAAAGGGAATGAAAACACAGGAATAGACTAATATGGCACATGAAGCACATGAAGCACCCACGGCATACGCTGGTATTTTAAAACAATTCCTGAGCCGACTATGTTCCGTGTCCTCACTGTTCATGCATCCAGACATCTTCTTCCCGTCTTATTTTTAAATTTACCAAATCAACTTTACTTTCCCGTGTCTGACTTCCTGTGTGGCTCATTTATTTTTTAGAGAGTGAGATCGTTTGCTCTATTTTTAATTAGGAAGAGACTTAATTGACAAAAAAATGAACTATAGTCTGATTGACAAAGCTAATATTCAATGCAGCTTCTCAGTGTTCTACCAACTCTGTAATATTGCTAAAATGAGAAATCTCCTGTCCAGGGGTGATGCTGAGAAACTAGTCCATGCATTTGTTACTTCAAGGCTGGACTATTGTAATTCTTTACTATCAGGAAGTCCACAAGCTGGCAGGCAGACACCCTGTCTACTTTTAAGGCTAGGCTTAAAACTTTCCTTTTTGATAAAGCTTATAGTTAGAGTGGCTCAGGTTATCCTGAGCTATCTCTATAGTTCTGCTGCTATAGGCTTAGACTGCTGGAGGACATAGGGACCCCTTTTTCATCATTCTGCTTCATTCTATCTCTATTCTCCCACTCTGCAGAATCTGTTAGTTCAATCTCTAACGTTCTGCTCTCTCTGCTTTTTCTCATAGTAGCTTCATCTGGTCTGTTCCTGTTTGGCTGTGACTCCATCCTGGAGAGAAATATCAGCTGTGCTGCTGCCATCAACACCTTTGTTTCTAGATGTTGGAGCTTGGCCTGTTTTTCAGTGTTTAGTCCTGTTACTCTTCTAGACATAACTACGGGATCAGCTTTTACTGATGTTCTCTCCTTCATCCTCTGACCTAAAAACTGGCTCAAAGCTCACCTGATTAACTGTTTCTTTCCCAAACAGAACAACCTGTGGAGCTAGGCCCCAGCTGGCCTTGTACCATGGCTAAATGGGGTTTAATAGTCAATTCAGTAAAATGTGTTTAAGTAGATTAATAAAGAAATTAAAAATCTAATTAAAAAGTAATTCTGAAATGATAGAATTTGTAAAATTAATAATTTAATTTCATAGTTGATTAATAGTAGTATTCACTCATTGATTTGATTTTGCATAAACAGCCCCCCCATAATCTGGGGCTGAATCAGTGGTTAAACTTTTAATAATTTTTTTCCAAAAATGAATCCCTTTTAGAAAGACCAAAAACAACAACCGGACAACGACTCAAAGAGTAGAATGTAGCTTATCTAGTTTAATGACGTTTTCAAGTCTATTGCTGGTCAAATGTCTAAAAAGCAATCAGACCCATGCCGTGATGCCGGAACATTGTGATACTGCAGGCAGTTAGGGCCCTTTATGATTCTGTTATTGTCTTCTGTACAAATGAAATGGAAGTGATGCTACAGTGGTTTAACAGGTGGAGCCCCTGCAGCCCTCCAAATGACCCGCTCTCTAAGTCGCTGCCTTTAGAGGCAAAATAACTGAAAGCTGCATGAGGTGCGGAGTGGCCCATTACAATAATATAGCATAATCCTGTGAAATGTGCTCCCTTTTATAGCTCTCGCCTCCTCATTTCAGGTGTAAAGCACCACACATACCTGAGGACATCCTCCCAGTGTTCTTTGCATGTTTCTTTGTGATATTCCTCCTTCAAATGAAAAGATGGCTCCGATCACAGGCAGAGGAACAGTGAAGGCATTTCTAAAACTCACTGAAGTACTGTAAATCCCCCCAGATTAGTGCGCTGTGGTTAGAGGGGATTACCCCAAACCGACGGGGTGAATGGTAGCCAGAGAAGACAGAGGATGATTCACTGTTTTATCATCCAGTGGGTTTTAAGTGGCCTGAAGCTCTAGAACTCCACTGTAGAGACCAAGTTGCTGCAGTCAGCAATGACTCATTAATTTATAATTACATGAGCTGATATATGCTTTCACTTTGCTCTATTGTTTTTTTTTTTTTTACTTCATTACAGTCATGCTTTCTAGCTAAACAAAGATGAAATGTTTTCTTCTAGATTTGTGAAGCTCCCAAGATCTAGTCGTTCAAAACTTTTCAATCAGATTGCAATCAGGAGTTGTTGTTTTTTATAATGTCCTGTCTGGTAATGTGGTAATAAGAATTGTTGTCTTAATACCAGAAGGAGCCCAAAAGATTTTACACTCACAAGTGGAGCGTTATCAGCCTCGTCCAATGTATTCCAAGTGTCCTGAGTGGGTAGCGTCCATAATTTACTCGAAACGAAGTCATTTAGAATGTTTTTAGAGCATAAACAGTAGTGTATAGGATTTCCTGAAAGCACGCACCTGCGCGTTCATGACGCTACGGAAGCCGGCAGACAAAACAGCACATTTCTTCTTCTACGCTTGCATTATTGGAAGAGCAGACGCTGAATGCGCACTTTCATCTGGTTTGGTCTGCCGGTTTCCGTAGCGTCATGAACGCGCAGGTGCGCGCTTTCAGGAAATCCTATACACTACTGTTTATGCTCTAAAAACCTTCTAAATGACTTCATTTCGAGTAAATTCTGGACGCTACCCACTCAGGACACTTGGAATACATTGGACGAGCAGTATGGAGGAATATTGACACGTTTTTTGTGGACTTTTATGGACCTTTCTGTCTCGGGCGCCATAGACCTCCATTATTTGAATGTCAGCAGACAGCAAGAAGCCTCCCAGATCTCCAGATGCATTTGAGATATCAAAAAAGTACTCCAGAGTGTTGTTCAGCATGGGGGTGAGTAGAAAATGAAGGCTAATCATGTTTTGGGTGTACTATTCCTTTAAGCTGCTGACTGCCACTACCTCAAAGCCAGAGCGTTTGCCAGTTTTGGGTACTCTAGCCAAGCTGAGTTTTGCTGAGTGAAACTGAGTTTTTGTCAAGCTGAGTTTAACTTTGTTTGTCTTTTGCCTCTCGGCAGGAAGTCATCCTGCTAACTGGATTTCTCGGACCTTCTCCCCCTGGAAGGATCAACAGAGCTTCAAGCTGAGCTGGGGTTCAAACAGGAGGTTTGGATCCACTTTCCCCAAGAGATCGTTTGAGCCTCTCACTGAGAAAGGGATTCATCTCCACTACAACCTGTTCAAGTCTCGCAGGAAATCTGAGTAGCAGTCAGTTTCTCTGTTCTCCAACTAACAACCGCTTTCTGGGTAAAACCTGTTCCGCCCTCCACCAAATCAGACAAACACTGGAACCACGGTACACAGACAGGAGTCAAGGATTCAACTACTTCTCTGGAAACGTGAGTCGGCAACTAAATCCTCTTCTCCAAGTTTCTCGAGTCAAATTCCCCACTGAGCCTGAACTAACCGCTGTGTCTTCCCCTCACTTTTCAGTTCCGGTTGAGCAGTGTTCAGAGCAACACTTCTCCTTCTGTTTCAATAAAACCTGTTAAACCTTCTGCATTTTGAACATTGTAAAATCATGACACTACGGAAGTTTATCCAGTATTAACCAAATACGAAATGTAGAAAGTGGAAGTTAACAATAGGTGAATATAGTAACTAACAGCATTCAAGTGCCAGTAGGTGTTTGTGAGAGTGAGCTTGTGTGTGTTTGTGTGTGTGAGGTTTATTTATAGGGAAAATGCTCAATAGTGGTTGCGAAGAGCCAAAGACCCACCCAGCCATGGGGACGAGCCTGTTGGCTCCGCCAGCACCCAGCAAAAACGAGTTGGGACCGGCCATGGGACCAGAGGCCCCAGGGGCGGCCTGCCCCACATTGAAGGCTCTGACTGGGCCCCAGGAGGCCAGGCCCTGCCAAGCCGCTGCCAAGAGCGGGCCGGTGTTCTGTTAGATGAGCATACCCCGTAAGACCAGCATACCTATAGTCAATATGCATGAAGCTATTCAAGGTCAGATCGCCATTACCTTAAAAAAAATACCAAAAAGTAAGTCATTGTTTTTTGTATATGACTTAAGGGATACACGCCCGTCGAGGTGGTTTAAAGTCTGTTTTTCAAACAGAACTAAAGGGATAAACAGGTATTGACTGTTGGTATGCTGGTCTGACAGAACAGCGGCCTCTCTGACTGTGACTAACTGGATGTTCTCTCTTCATCCTCTGACATGGGAGCTGGCTCAGAGTTCGTCTGCCTGGCTGTGTGTTTCCTGGATGGAGCCGCCAGTGGAGCTGCTGGACAGTGGCCTTTTGTATCTATGCTTCTTTTTCTATCTCTGCTTCTGTCTCCTTGAACCCCAGTCGGGTTATCCAACAGAGACGATCATTTAGTTAGGATCCGTCTGTTTCCCACCTCCTGCACTGAGTCCAGAGGGCATCCAATCAGAGCTGTTCTTCCTGATCAGCTGATCCAGACGCTTCCTCTCAGCTACAGATGAGTTACAGATCCAGCAGACAGCTCCATAGAAGATGGCTGATGCCACAACAGACGCAGTGTGAAACAAGAAAAGTTCTCGTTCTTGTTGAAGATTAAGGCTTTTTTTATTTATAAAACAGGTGTGAACACATATTAGAGAACATTAGTGAATAAACGTGACCATGAAGAGGAAGTCAGGGAGAAGGAGGAGGAGACATTCCAGGGGCAGGTTGGACCTTTGGACCCAAAGCTCTGAACATGAAAGGACCAACAAGAGGCTCTGGAGGAGCTGCAGAGCTTCACAGTTGAGCCGTAAGCAGGGGGGCAATACTAGGCAGCTTCCTAGGGCCTCAAGTTCCTATGGGCCCTTATAAAACTCTGTTTAGGCTTATATTTAATACAACTATTCCCTATTTGTGCACATTAATTATGGTTTTGATAAAAATCCTTTGGTTAAAATGCCATTAGAACGCTGATAATATTAAGTGTGTCTCAGCCCCCCCCCTTCAGTGTCCACCATATTGGATCAGTCCATTTGCTGCACATGTTCAGAAAGGTCCAAACAGACAGCAGCAAACCATTTGAAAACAAACGATGCAAAGAGCAGTGTTGCCAACTTAGCGCTTTAGTCGCTATATTTAGCCACTTTTCAGACCCCTCTAGCACTTTGATTTCTAAAAAGCTCCTAGCGCCAAATCTAGAGACTTTTTTCTGCTACTGGAGACTTTGGAGACAACATATAAAAGCAGCGAACTCTGCTCTCCAGAGCAAGTAGATTGGTAACCCCGCCTCCTGCTCTCCTCTATCTTGTCTGCTGTCATGATTCATGCAGCTATTATTTCATCCAAATGAAAAATGGAGAACAGAGAAGCAGATCATGGCTTGTCTACAGTGAAAAGAAGGACTGGGTTATTTACTTTGGCCTTTTTGGAAACACAGGAAGGAGCAATCAGCTAAGTGAGCTTAGTGCTTGGAAAAAATCTTTCATTCCTTTAGAGACAGCATGAAAAGTCAGCTGAGTACAAAACATAGAGAGGAAAACAAGAAGAAAAGAAACAAGAGAGGGACACAACCTAGAACAGATAATGGATGTCTATTCTATTAACATTTATCTATCTGTAGAATGGGTCTGTTTTATATCTTGTCTTCTCCATTCAGAGGGGCCCCCTGCCTGTCTCTGCCTAGGGCCCCACATTCCCTAAATCCCCCCCTGGCCTAAGAGGCATTAGTCCACCCCAGGTTTTTACTCCAAAAGAAGTTTTAAAACCATATTTTATTTTTCCTTGAAATAAACTGAAGGCTGTAATGTGGCTCTTTATAGTAAAGTTTGAGTGGATTGAGCTCACGGTTACTGTGATGAACAATGACCTGAGGAAACCAGAGCATCAGGCTGAGCTGGAGAGAAGATCTGAAAGTTTTCCTCCATTTTTCAGTGATTCTCTATGCATCACTCAGACTGCTCTCTGATAAAGACCTCACTGCCCCTGAAGGTGATGATGAAGATGATCTGTGGGGAGGAGGAGGAAGAAGGAGGGATGTCACCAGTTAATAACCTCAGCCTCCTCCTGCCTGTCAGCATCATGATCGCAGAAGCACCGGGAGCTCCACCAGAGGAGACGCGTCCTGATGTCCGGCAGTGAGCGGAGCTGCAGCCCGTGAGAACCAGAACCAGAACCAGAAGCAGAAGCAGAACCAGAAGCAGAACCAGAACCAGAACCAGAAGCAGAAGCAGAACCAGAATCCACCGGTTCCGTTCTCTCCAACGGACCGCGGAGGAGATCGGCGCGCTCGGATAGTGTCCGCCGGCTGGCTGCGCGTGTCTGTGACGCGCGGCGGAGCTGCTGGAGCTTCTCCCGTCCCGCGCGGGTCCAACATCAACCTCATCCCAGCCGGAAATCAGCCACCATGGTTCTGCTGGGGTCCCTGCTGGTTCTTCTCTTCCCAGGTAAGATGCAGTAAACACGGTCGATGCGCTCCTGCTTCGGTTGCTCGGTGATCCTGGAAAGGACGGAACTTTTCAGCAGCAGTCACAACAAACTGGGAAGCCCTGACATGCAGTCAGTGGTTAAGGTTCCATGAAGGAGTCTAAAAGTTTGCAGGAAGCTCAGAGACCAGTCAGGGTTACTGGGAACAGTGGCGGCCTCTCCAGCATCCCCAGTAACATCCCAGAGTGGCAGAAAAACATCGCTTACTGTGAATCCTTCATTGGTCCTGCAGGAGGTCTGCAGCTGCATCCTGAAACCAGCTGATGTTTCTCAGATTGATGAATATTTGCTTTGAACTGAATTAAATCAGCTTCTAGAGGTTCTTCTGGACCTTTTCTGGGTGCAGCTCGTTCCCTCATCCTCTCCACCTGCTGGTGCAGCAGATGATGCTCTAATTCTCCTCCAATTATTCTCCTCTTTCATGCTCCTTATTTTCTAATGCTGGCAGGTTTCATCTGAAATGCTGCATCTTTTTTAGAATGAAACCACATCAGTTTCCTCTGGGCGTGACTGCAGCTCTCTTTGTGTTTTAGGATTGCAGCTTTTTGATTTGAACTCTTGAAGATCAATTAAAAAAATCCTCGTATTAAGTCATAAATATATATATTTTTTGTGATCTAAAGGCTGGGTTTGCAGAGATCCGCTGAGGGATAAACGCTGCTGCTCCAAAGAGGCGGGTGTCTGGTTGGAAATGCAGCAGACCTGGACAAAGATTCAGTCTAACAGGTCATCAGGGTGTGAAGGTTTTAGGTTTTATATTAAAAATAAGATGATGGAATAAAATCCATTCCCAGATCATAATTAGATTTACTCCCAGAAGAAAACAGATTTAAATTTCTCCTTCAGACTGAAATGAGGTTTTTGTAAAAAGTTGGACTTTCTCTGTGTGAAAGAAATCAATTTCCTCACAGAGTTAAAATGAAGATTTTTGTCTTTGTTGAGGTGGAAACAGGTTGGAGGGCTGAAAGCGGAACCTCCTATCTGTGTCTCATTTAGCAGCTTTTATCTCTCAGTTTGTTTGTTTTTTCCAGACTTTTTTTATCTGAAGGGAAAAACCAAAGGAGCGGCAGGGAAACCCAGAGCAAAATAAGATCAGATGCGCCTGGTTCCTGCTGCTCCTCAGGTCTTCCAGGTCCAGGCGGTGCTGCTCGGTTCAGCCTCAGCAGAACTAATGAATTAAACCTTGTATGCTGCCTGTGTTCATTAGTCCCCTCACTTACTGTCCGGCTGCACTGATGACTGACAGCCTGCTGTCTCTATGATGACTCTTATTTTTTAATCTAATTCCCCTTGGATTGGGCTGCGTGTCTGAATAAATAGTTCCAGTGGTTCAGTGAGGAGGGGCAGTCACCTGGCGCCGGTGTGCAAACACATTTGGAGCGAAGTTTGATGTCTTATCTGCACGCAGACAGGTGTGTGTTGTGTTTATTTTTAGAGAAAGCAGAAGATGGCTCAGTGTGCGCAGACAAGCTGGGAGTTTTCCAGGACCCAGAGTGATGGGGATGCTACGGGAGCTTAGATCCACTCTGCTCTGCTCCTTTTCCTGAGCAGCTGCTGGCCTGAATGGCGCTAACCCATCCTTCACCAATGGCACTGACATGATGATGATGATGATGATGATGATGATGATGATGATGATGATGATGATGATGAGTGGAAGTAGTTTATATCTGAGAAATCTATCAATTATAACATTTCTCACAGAAATGTTTCCAGAACAGGTGCTCCATCGGTCCAAGAAGGTTCTGAACAGTCATTCATAATCATCTCTGTGTGTTAAATAGAAAAAAAAGGGTTTATAAACCTAAAACTGTGTTTTAAAGAACGTCTGTTTTCTGTAAAGTAAAATATTCATTGAACTGTGATGATGGCTGAGTGGCCCAGCTGGCCCCAGAGCCACTTTAGCTGTAAAACTAAACATCGGCTTATCTCACCAGTTTACAAGTTAAAAAAAAATATTTGATTATAACTGTGTGATTTAATGTTGCTTTTTTTTTATATACATTTTTCATAAAATACAAGAAGCTTTAATCTGTTCAAATTATTTTCTATTTATATTTTTGATGATAAAGAAATTTTCTTACTTATTGTAAACCTCCGATTAGTGGAATACCAGGGTTATTATTATTTTTTTAATACTTCAATAATCCCAGAGGGAAATTCTCTCTCTGCATTTAACCCATCCCTTTGGGGAGCAGTGGGCTGCCATTGTGCAGCACCCAGGGAGCAGTGTGGGGTTAAGGGTCTTGCTCAGGGACCCAGAGTGGCAGTCTGTGGGAGTGGGGGATCGAAGCACCTTCCCTAACCACTAGTTCACCATTTTTTCCTCACAACTGTCCATCAGGGTTAGAGGTCAAGATCGTGCTGCTCATCTCCAACAGTGAAACCTTGGTCATGGACCACAGGCAGACCCTCGCATGTCCCCCTAATTACCTATGGCAACAGATGGCTAACCACAGACACATGCACCAGGAGGAACCCCACAGATAAACTGCGAGGAACCCCACAGACAAACGGTGCGAAACCCCTCAGAGAAACAGGCAGCAACCCCACAGACACAAGGGGAGGAACCCCAGTCGTATGAGGGAAACGATTGTCAATTTTTGCAACAGCGACAAGGTGACCCTGACAGGACTAAGCGGGAGAAGATGCATGGATGTATGGATGGGTGATGGACGGATGATGGATGATGATGATGGATGGATGGATGATGATGATGGATGGATGGATGGATGGATGGATGGGTGATGGACGGATGATGGATGATGATGATGGATGGATGGATGATGATGATGATGGATGGATGGATGGGTGATGGACGGATGATGGATGATGATGATGGATGGATGGATGATGATGATGGATGGATGGATGGGTGATGGACGGATGATGGATGATGATGATGGATGGATGGATGATGGATGGATGAATGGATGGATGATGGATGGATGATAGATGGATGGATGGATGATGGATGGATGAATGGATGGATGATGGATGGATGATAGATGGATGATAGATGGATGGATGGATGGATGATGAATGGATGGATGGATGGCTGATGTTGATGATGGATGGATGGATGGATGATGATGATGGATGGATGGATGGATGGATGGATGGATGATGATGATGGATGGATGGATGGATGGATGGATGGATGATGGATGGATGGATGGATGGATGGATGATGAATGGATGGATGGATGGATGGATGGATGGATGGATGGATGGCTGATGTTGATGATGATGGATGGATGGATGGATGGATGATGATGGATGGATGGATGGATGGATGGATGGATGGATGGATGGATGATGGATGTATGATGTTGATTATGATGGATGGATGGATGGATGGATGATGATGATGGATGGATGATGTTGATGATGGATGGATGGATGATGATGGATGGATGGATGGATGGATGATGTTGACGATGATGGATGGATGGATGATGATGATGGATGGATGGATGATGTTGACGATGATGGATGGATAGATGATGATGATGGATGGATGGATGGATGATGTTGACGATGATGGATGGATGATGATGATGGATGGATGGATGGATGATGATGATGATGGATGGATGGATGGATGATGGATGTATGATGTTGATTATGATGGATGGATGGATGGATGGATGATGATGATGGATGGATGATGATGATGGATGGATGATGATGGATGGATGGATGGATGGATGATGTTGACGATGATGGATGGATGGATGATGATGATGGATGGATGGATGGATGGATGGATGATGTTGACGATGTTGGATGGATGGATGATGATGATGGATGGATGGATGGATGATGTTGACGATGATGGATGGATGGATGATGATGATGGATGGATGGATGGATGGATGATGTTGACGATGATGGATGGATGGATGATGATGATGGATGGATGATGATGATGGATGGATGGATGGATGGATGGATGATGTTGACGATGATGGATGGATGGATGGATGATGATGATGGATGGATGGATGGATGATGATGGATAGATGGATGGATGATGTTGACGATGATGGATGGATGGATGATGATGATGGATGGATGGATGGATGGATGATGGATGTATGATGTTGATTATGATGGATGGATGGATGGATGGATGGATGGATGGATGATGATGATGGATGGATGATGATGGATGGATGATGTTGATGATGGATGGATGGATGATGATGGATGGATGATGATGGATGGATGGATGGATGGATGGATGGATGATGTTGACGATGATGGATGGATGGATGATGATGATGGATGGATGGATGGATGGATGGATGATGTTGACAATGATGGATGGATGATGATGATGATGGATGGATGGATGGATGGATGATGTTGACGATGATGGATGGATGGATGATGATGATGGATGGATGATGATGGATGGATGGATGGATAGATGGATGATGTTGACGATGATGGATGGATGGATGGATGATGATGATGGATGGATGGATGATGATGGATAGATGGATGGATGATGATGGATGGATGGATGATGATTGATGGATGGATGATGATTGATGGATGGATGGATGATGATGATGGATGGATGATGATGGATGGATGGATGGATGATGATGGATGGATGGATGGATGGATGGATGATGATTGATGGATGGATGGATGATGATGATGGATGGATGGATGGATGGATGATGATGATGGATGGATGGATGATTATGATGATGGATGGATGGATGGATGATGAGGATGATGATGGATGGATGATGGATGGATGGATGATGGTGATGGATGGATGGATGGATGGATGGATGATGATGGATGGATGGATGATGATGGATGGATGGATGATGGATGGATGGATGGATGGATGATGGATAGATGGATGGATGGATGGATGATGGATGGATGGATGGATGGATGATGGATGGATGGATGATGATGATGATGATGATGATGATGGATGGATGATGGATGGATGATGATGATGATGATGATGATGATGATGGATGGATGATTATGATGATGATGATGGATGGATGGATGATTATGATGATGATGGATGGATGGATGGATGATGATGGATGGGTGGATGATGATGATGGATGGGTAGATGATGATGATGGATGGATGGATGATGATGATGATGGATGGGTGGATGATGATGATGGATGGATGGATGGATGGATGGATGATGATGATGATGATGATGATGATGATGATGGATGGATGATTATGATGATGATGATGGATGGATGGATGATTATGATGATGATGGATGGATGGATGGATGATGATGGATGGGTGGATGATGATGATGGATGGGTAGATGATGATGATGGATGGATGGATGATGATGATGATGGATGGGTGGATGATGATGATGGATGGATGGATGGATGATGATGATGATGGATGGATGGATGATGGATGGATGATGATGGATGGATGGATGATGATGGATGGATGATTATGATGATGATGGATGGATGGATGGATGATGATGGATGGGTGGATGATGATGATGGATGGGTAGATGATGATGATGGATGGATGGATGATGATGATGATGGATGGGTGGATGATGATGATGGATGGATGGATGGATGATGATGATGATGGATGGATGGATGATGGATGGATGATGATGGATGGATGGATGATGATGGATGGATGATGATGGATGGATGGATGATGATGGATGGATGATGATGGATGGATGGATGATGATGGATGGATGGATGGATGATGATGGATGGATGGATGGATGATGATGGATGGATGGATTATGGATGGATGGATGATGGATGGATGATGGATGGATGGATGATGATGATGATGGATGGATGATGGATGGATGATGATGATGATGATGATGATGATGATGATGGATGGATGGATGATTATGATGATGATGATGATGATGGATGGATGGATGATTATGATGATGATGGATGGATGGATGATGATGGATGAATGGATGGATGGATGGATTATGATGGATGGATGATGATGGATGGGTAGATGATGATGATGGATGGATGGATGATGATGATGGATGGGTGGATGATGATGATGGGTGGATGGATGGATGATGATGATGATGGATGGATGGATGATGGATGGATGATGATGGATGGATGGATGATGATGGATGGATGATGATGGATGGATGATGATGGATAAATGGATGGATGATGATGATGGATGGATGGATGGATGATGATGATGGATGATGATGGATGGATGATGATGGATGGATGGATGATGATGGATGGATGATGATGGATGAATGGATGGATGATGATGATGGATGGATGGATGGATGATGATGATGATGATGGATGGATGGATGATGGATGGATGATGATGGATGGATGGATGATGATGGATGGATGATGATGGATGGATGGATGATGATGGATGGATGATGATGGATGAATGGATGGATGATGATGATGGATGGATGGATGATGATGATGGATGATGATGGATGGATGATGATGGATGGATGGATGATGATGGATGGATGATAATGGATGAATGGATGGATGATGATGATGGATGGATGGATGATGATGGATGGATGATGATGGATGAATGGATGGATGATGATGATGGATGGATGGATGGATGATGATGATGGATGGATGATGTTGGATGGATGGATGATGATGATGATGATGGATGAATGGATGGATGATGATGATGATGGATGGATGATGATGATGATGATGATGATGGATGGATGGATGATGATGATGGATGGATGGATGATGATGATGGATGGATAGATGATGATGATGGATGGATGGATGGATGGATGATGATGATGATGATGATGGATGGATGGATGATGATGATGATGGATGGATGGATGGATGATGATGATGATGATGATGGATGGATGATGATGATGATGATGGACTCATAAAGCCTTGAAAATCCTGAATGGGATCTAAAAATGAATAACTAATCATTTTATAACCAAACAATAAACCAACATCCTAATTGGATGGAAAGAAAAGATGAATTAAAGACAGAAATGTGCTTTTTCATCTGAGTCTTTATATATAAATAGACAGTCAGATAAGGAAATATTAATTTTGGATATCGTAGAGGGATTTATTTAGTAGAAATGAAAGTTTTAAACTAGCTCTCATGACTTGGAAGAAAACAAATCCTCAAAGTTAGACTAAACATGCAACAAATGCTGTTTCTGCCACATAGTTTATGAAGTAGATGGAGCAGCTGAGGATGAGGAGGATGAAGAGAGAGCCATGAGCTGCTGAGTGGAGCAGGAGGCAGACACAGAGCGAAGACGGACGCTGGACTTTCCCAAAGTTGAACCACACACTTATTGAAATTCATGACAGCTTTAAAGACAGAGCAGCTGCCTGGATGGAGGTTTAGCTAACAGTCTGAAAGCTTTACAACTTGTTGTCCTCATCAATGAGCTGCCTGATATTCATATAAAACATCCCAGATTTAAACCCCTTCTTTGTTTCCCTGCTCCATGGAGGCTCTGCCAGCCGCCACAGGAGAATTATTGTCCTTCTTCTTTCTTAAATGTGTAGACTTTCTTCTGAAAGTCACGATCAACGCTGAGAGACGATGAAACATTGAGAGCTGCTTCCACACAAACTCCTCATGGAGCATATTCTGCTGGTGGCAGCAAGCTGCTTTGTTTGTTCCAGAGATTTGAAGTTTTTTCGACCTTCTAGGGCCCAATCCGGTGTTCTGTCAGACCAGCATACCCATAGTCAATACACGTTTATCCCTTTAGTTTGTACGAAAATTAAACTTTTAACTACCTCAATGTCGTCTTCACTTCCAGACGACCAGCTGTCAGCGATTTTCTGCTCTCGAAGCGGCAGTTTCTAGCACATGTGTGATTTTGTTGAAATAAATATGAAGCAATATCAGTATAGCAATGTTCCCTCAAAGCAGTTGGTTTCTTCTCAGAAGGAAACATTTAATGCTCATTCAATTAAAGAAAGACATCTATGCTAACAGCTCTAGCTAGTATATCACTGTCCTTGTTTTTATGCTTTTATTTGCATGACCTCTAAATGTGCCGTTACTTCCTGGTTACCTGCTGTCGATAAATACGATATGATGGAGCCAACCGTCTCCACACAGAAACACACATCCAAACAAACAGGCAGGGGGGGCCACGCTTTGAACAACGGCGGCCATCAGAGGCTGAGATGGAGACGTCTTATCTGTATTGATCTCCAGTGACAGATGATGACGTCTATGAAAAGCAATGAGGCCGGGGAAATGAGTATCATAAAGCTGCTTTGATGATAAGTGTGGAAAGAAAAGAAGCCAGTCAGAGCGGGACGGAGAGGCGATCATCCCAGGTCAGACCAGTGAGGGGGAGGCGGGAGGATGAAGAGGATTAGAGGTGAGTGAGGGGAATGAACTTGGTGAAAGAAGTGAGGAAATCCATCTTCCCTCTTCTGTTGCATTTAATGAGAAATGAGCAGCGAATGCGGCTTCCTTCCTCCTGGCTCCATCTGATCTGGAAGCAGGAGTGTGTGTGGGGTGGGGGGGTGGGGGGTTCTGCGTTCCCCTCAAAGGAAGCGGTGTGTCTGGGGGAGTAGTCTGGAGGTCTTCTGTGTGGTTTGTTGATAACTGGGATTTGGAAGTCAAACACAGAGAAAGCAGATGGTGTGTTGGCTGCCGCTGCCTTCGCTGCGTGTTTGTCGAGTGTGTGAGCAAACATTATGTTACGCCGTGTGTGTCTGCGAGCGTGTCCTTATCTAAACCCGGCTCCGGCCCTCGGTCCGTGGTCCCTGAAGGTAGCTCTGCTCTCTGCGGTGAAGCTCCGGGCTGCGGCTTGACCTCCTGCCCATCTGCTATGGTAACGACAGATGTGTCAGAGGCTGGCCTCAGATCTGCGGACGGGGAGACAATCCAAAGACAGATTTCAGGCGGCAGGAGGGACCGCTGCCTCACATCTTCTCTTGTTCGTTAATCTAGAAATGCTCTCAGCTTTAGATGTCAGCATGTGGTGAAGCAGAAAACCTCCTGATAGAGACAGACTCAGTTTAGTATCTATGCTGGAAATAAATATTCCTCTTTCTCAGTTTTTACTATAACTGCATTTCTGCACCTTCCCAAAGGGAAACAGGCTGAAACTGTCTCTTTGCCAATTTGGACCCACATTTGTAAGCATTAATCAAACATACCAAAAAAGTAAATAAAAAAACAATCCACTGGACGTTGTTTCCAAGTTTGAAGACATTTCTCTTCCCATCCAGGAAGCTTTTCAATTCAAAATGTCAGAAATAGCGTTGAGTTCCAGAACTCATGCAAATAGAAACGGATGAACGGGTCCCCCCCCCTTTGGAATGAGGGTCGTTTGGGTTCTTTGTTAGCCTGCAATGCCCCATACCTGTCTATGTCTCTGAAAGGAGGGACGTTAAAGGGAATTGCTGGCCTCAAAACTGCTCAAAATAAACCAAAAAAAGCAATTCACTTCATAAGAGCTGGTGTCTCCGTAGTTCAGGTGTGTTTCCCAGCACTTCGTTCTGGTACCAGTCAAAGGTTTTCAACATTTCTTTTCAACCATGACAGCGGCGAGCATCTCCTTATTGGCTTAATCTGACCCTTTTAGTGTTTCCTTTCTTGATCAAACCGGCGCCTGGTCCAAAAGGCAGCCTGTCCTGCATGTTTTAGATGGTTCTCTGCTAAAACACCTGATTCAGGGGAATGCAGCTTAACAAAGCCTGGGCATCTAAAACGTGCAGCACAGTCTGCCCAGAGGACCAGAGTTTATAAACTCTACATTGATCCTAAGCTTTCAGCTGAACGTAGACGAAGTGGTTTAGTTTTCTCTTCTCTTATCTTGGAAAACTGTGTTGATAATGTTTTAGAGGTCTTGAGGTGTGAAGTTGTGGTTTAATAACGTATTTTGGTTTACACCCAAAGTGCTCCTGCTCTGCAGCTGTTCTGCCTTTTATACCAAATCTTAGCCAGCGTTTCCGGGTTGCCACGCCTCGGTAACAGGACTGACTCCTCACACTGTGATGTACGTAACAACATCATGAACCTGGAGAGTATCTGAAGCAATAGTTCACTCCTCGCTACGCAGAGGAAAGCAGTGGGTTGGCGAAGAGGAAACCGATGCACCGCAGTGAAACCTGTCTCTATAGTAAAAGCATGCAAACAATTTATCCATTGTTGATTTATTTATTGCAACAGTTTTCAGATATTTATCTGGTATAAAATGTGTAAAAACAGCTCTGTTTCTATAAAATAAACTGAATTCAAACGTTTTTTTTTTCCTTAATTACAACTTATTATTCTGTATATTTGTTATCAAGACCTGTTCCATTTGGATTAATTTAAATAGGACAGCTTCAGTGTGAAAATTAACAATCCTTTCAGTCGACTATAAAAAGGAGAAAGAGAGAAAGATGCTGAGATTGAACTGAACCTCTCAGTAACCTCTCAATAGATTCAGTTCATTGTCTCTGTCCAGACTTCCATCTGATCATCCTTCTGCTTAAAGCCTGTGATCTTCACATCTATAGCCCCATTTCCTCTACCCTTTAGTGACCGTGCAGAGATTGGCCTGAGCATGGTAACCCAGATAACTGTTGAGTGTAAATGGCATGGACAACTGAACCGGGCCGCGCCAGACCAAGCTGAACCGTGCTAAACTGGTACTAGTTCAACAGCAGGGCTCGGCGGAGTTCAGTTCTGGCTCGGTTCTCAGATAACAAAAAGCACATGAGCAGACCGCATCATCTCCTTACAGTCAGCCTCCGTAATCAGGACATTTCAGACATTCATAAAAATCCAAGCTGCCCTACTGCTTCGCATGATTTGCAGTGATGATTCTGCTTGGCGGTGTGATGAACCTCAACGTCTGTCGTTGTTTCCTGCGTCCAGGCTCGTGTACCGGTGTAGATGGAAAAATGCCAGTCATTGGACAAACGATAGTCTAATCAGGGCTTGCAGACGTAGGCAGGCTCGGACTGTCTCTAAGCCCTGATTAGACTATCGTTTGTCGTATCCGCTTCCTAAAAGCCGACTCTGTCTCTCGCCTGAGTCTCTGCAATCACATAAAACACAAATTAGATTTATTACTAAATTTGACTTAGGAAAAAGTAATATTCCTACTGGGTGTAGCCTAGGGATGGAACGGTTTTTGAAAACCGTCCGAACCGCTCGGTTCGACTGTCTCGGTTCGGATCGCGTGTGTTGCGTTCGGTTCATGCGCTGCTCCTTTTTCTCATAGGCGAAGCGTTTACACTCCAGAGCAGAAGGTGGCGGTACTGCGACCAAAGCCAACCACCAGTAGTAAACAAGAAGAAGAAGAAGCGTAGCAGCGTAGCCGGGTGTAGCAGAAAAAAATCAGTTGTTGTGGAGAATTGTGTGGGTATGGCGAGTGGGAAAGAACAGGAGTTGGAAGACGCGCCAGCAGCACTTTATAGGTCTGCTGTATGGGACCACTTTGCATTTAGAGTGACCTACGATGACGGCGGGAAGAAAGTTGTGGATAAAAGTGCAACAGTGTGCATACGTGACAGAAAGCATCATGGCAGTAGGCCAACAGGTGTATTTCCGGTCGGAACACCCTGATCGAGCAGAGCAGGCAGCGCCCCCTGCTGTCCCATCAGGGGTACTACACACAAGTCACAGATCATTTTTACTGTTGTGACATTTGTGTCAAAAGTCAAAATGAAGGCCTAACTTGTAAAGTTGAGTTTGTGACTCACAGCAGCAGGTTGTTACAGTTGTATTCATCGATTTGTGTTTGTGTTAAGGAAAAAAAAAAGATTTTCTTTTCTTTTGAAGATTTGAATACACATGTTTGAATTTGTTTTGCACCATTTGTTTTAGATCAACTGTAGCAGAACTGAATAGAAGACATTTTTGATGTGCAACTAACAGAACACAGATTGTGCCCTTGTAGTCTGTTTTTTTGAAGAGGTGTAACTTTATTTTGTACCTGTGACAGATAAAAAAAAATCTCCAATTACAGAACACCAGCGTTACAATTCACAAATACTTTGCAACAATAGTCCTGGACCGTTTGGAGCAAAACTGAGAATGTAAGAAGTTTTTGATGTGCAACTTGTAGAACAGAATTTGAGTACTTGTACCTAAAATTTGAACAGGTTTAAAAAAAAATTGTACTTGTGATTTTTTTTTAATTCTGCAACTTCAGATTCACACTTATAATGCACAAATAGTTTTGAAACAAAATAACCTTGAAGCTGCTGCTGCCGCAGTGCATGCTGGGACAGCTGTCAGTCTAGAGAATGGATAAGTCTGCTCTGATGCATGCTGGGTAAAGAAGGAGGGGCCAGAACAACATCCAGGGACTTTGTTTGTTCTGGGTCTGCTGTTCTAGTGAATCGTGCTGCGGCTGATGATGCTGCACACGAGAAGGCACAAGTAGACATACTGAGAAACAGCGATAGACTGAATCATGGTTTAGTTTCTTCAGATTTTCATGGTCAGCATGTGTTTAACTGTCCTGCGTCTGCCCAGTCTTTACGGCATGGTACAGGCTAGCGTAAAGACGGGACTAGTAGGGACATCTAGCGGATGCTAATAGTATCGCGATAAATTCTGGTGTCATGCTATTTAAACTACTACCATCCTGAGTGCTTTCAGTTAGATTCACCTGGAGCATCTCAGCCCCTCCCCCACTGGTTGCTGTGCATTGCTAAATAGTTGGATAATAGTCCCATGCGATGCTGCCTCGCTGACAGGGAAAAAACAGCGACTCTTTGGAAATATTTCCTGCCCTGAAAAGCACAGACTGGTGAAACCAAAGCGTGGCCTCCCTTCACTGTTATTAAAGCTCCAGACGACGAGCGGCCTGCCTGTTATCAGCCGGCAGCAGACAGGCAGGACCGGCTGATTGCTAGCTAATATTAGCTTGTGTCACTCTTTAAATAGCGAACAGGGAGAAGACATGCTGTGCAGGAACAGTAAATGGAATATTAACACCCGTTTTAACAGCTTTTCAATGAATGCATGTTTTGATATTATGCATAAAACCAAGCGGGGTATATTTATACAGAGTGAACGGTACACTGCTCCAGACCTCGGTGCTAAATGGGACCAATGTGTTATGACATGTCGAGATGTTGCGAGATGCCACCAGCTGGTCTCATTAAGCCCAAAAAGTTCAGCTTATCTCCATGTTTTATTATTGATTCTCCTTTTTAAGCAATATTCTGATGCTCTGGAAATAATGAGGCTGTTGTTCCCTCCTGATGCCACTTCTGTTCCTGCAGCCTGTTTTATTCCTTTCAGCTCTTTGTTTTGTGAGCAATTGAAATCCCTCTCACTGGCCTGCCTGGTAGCAAACTGCGCCCGTTCTTTCTGGCTGTTGATCTGTTTTTGTCGGAGGGCGTAAACATGCAAGAACAGACAGAACTGAACTCATTCCCTGCACCCACCAGACCAAATAAAAAGCTAAGCTTTTAAGCAACATCCTTTTTTTTCTCAGATCCTGTTTGGAAACTTTACTCAAATCACAGTAATCCAAAGTATCTGAAACACGAAAACATGAAACCGCCATTTTCTGCGGCTCCTCCATCACTCATTCCTCTCCTATAAGGCTTTATCAAACTCTGTACCATTTCCTTTGACAAGATTGTTCTTTTGTTGTTTCTCCTCTCTCCATTCCCCTGATGCCTGTAATTCTTGGCTGTTGACAGATTTTCTTTCTACTGCATTTTTGCAGTTGGGATGTTTTCAGAGTTATGATGCATTTTCTTCTTTTCAAAGCAGCATAAAGGAACTTTCAGAATCTCCTGGGAAAAACTTCTTATATATATATGTATATATATATATATATATATATATATATATATATATATATATATATACATAAATACATATATATATTAGGGGTTCACAAACGGTTCACAAAATCCACGGTTCGGTTCGATTCACGGTTTCTGGTCACGGTTTTCGGTTCGATTCGGTATATGTTGATTGTTAAACCAAAATCCCATAAAAATTTATGAAATTAATGAAAAAATCCCCCAAAAAATAATGGATTGTAATTATTTTAAATGATCCGCTGCTTTGAATTGAATCATCTCGCGCATGCTCTCTACCATCTCCAAGGAACTCAGAGGGGAGCAGACGGGAGCCACAGTGGAGGCTGTAGGCTTTGCTTTGTGCAGCCGGTCAAAGCGGGGCGGAGCGGGGGTTGCTGACGGAGTATTTCGGGGTTAGCATGACATGTTGCTGTTAGCATAAACAAAACGTGTTGCACAATGCTTGCACACTGTTGCACTTTTATCCACAACTTTCTTTCCGCCGTCATCGTAGGTCACTCTAAATGCATAGTGCTCCCATACAGCAGACCTATAAAGTGCTGCTGGCGCGTCTTCCAACTCCTGTTCTTTCCCACTCGCCATACCCACACAATTCTCCACAACTACTGATTTTTTTCTGCTACACCCGGCTACGCTGCTTCGCTTCTTCTTCTTCTTGTTTACTACTGGCGGTTGGCTTTGGTCGCAGTACCGCCACCTTCTGCTCTGGAGTGTAAACGCTTCGCCTATGAGAAAAAGGAGCAGCGCATGAACCATCCCTAATATATATATATATATATATATTTATATATGAGGACACTTTACTTGTCTTGTTATCTTTCTGAATTTTACTCTTTCTCACTGCATTTGAACACAAATACATTAGGATTTTGTCAAAATGAAAACTGCGATTATTTTAATTATTATTTTAAACCAACATTGCTATTTTATTTTATTTTTCCTTTGAACTAACCACTATCATGTACATGTTTGAATAAAGGTTTTTTGATTTTTCAATACTTCAGAAGCTTGCTTGTCCAAAGTCCATTTTTGCAGGACTTTACTGAAACCTTTGTGTGAAAAACGTCTACCTTGGCATGAATCTGCATGCTTTCTGCATCTTTCTCTTTACTTCTGTGGGTTGCAAACCTACTTTAAGCATATTACTGCCACCTAAAGGTGTGGAATAAGACATTTAGCGACTTAATTGTTTGTTAAAAGTTTGCTTAATTGTAATTTGACCAAAATTAATAGCCTCTGCGATGTGAAAATTGCATTTTGTTATAGTGCGATTATGTTGCAAATGCAATTTATTTCCCAGCCTACTCTATTTACTCTACTCTATCTACTCTATTTTTACCCAAACTGCCTTGATGCCTTTATACATATTACTAAAAACATGGCAGCTGCAGCAAAACAGGGACAAACTAAAGTTGGAACCCAGTTAGTTGATAGAAAATGTTGATAGAGACGTGAATGAAAGCAAGGGGGGGGGAGACATTACAGATGACGGATCATAGTCAGAGAAGCAAGACATTCCCATCCATCCCCCCTTTATTAGATTTCAAATTTGCATGCTGTAATGCTGTAAATAGCAGAGCTCTCAAAGCATCCAGGACTTCAGTTCTGTTTCATCTAAATTATTCTGTTTGAAATCTTCACTTTAGACCAAACTAGACAGTCTTTCTTCCTGTTTTCTTTAAATAGAGCTGCTCTTTCAAGAATACATTTTCTAAACATTATTTTTATCTTTTTAGGCAAGCATCTCATTTAATATTTCTATTTAAGAACAATAAGCGGCCTATATTTTTTGACTTAAGTGCTGAACGATTTAACTTTTAACGCCTCTGCTGGTGTGCAGGTCTGTTTTAGTTGGTTTGATAATACATTTTCAGTAAAACATAGAGGTCATGAGTGTTACAAATGTGTTTTCTTTGTTCACTTTGGTGGTTATATCAATAATCGATTAATCCGATTAATTGTTTCGTGCAAAGCAATTTTATTCCTCCCATTAAAATGATCAAATTGAATTTTCTGCTTGCATTTGGATAGCTGCAATTAAAGGAAGATGAGGTTCAAAGCCACGGGGATGGAGGAAATAATGACAATAAAAAAATAAAGAGAATGCTAAATAATATTTATAGAGGATATGAAATAGGTATCTTAATATATCAGGAGAAAATTCAGAAACTTAAGTTAAATATTAGAATAGAAAAAAAACTATAAAACAGGAAAAAGTTGTTGTTGTCAAGAGAGCAGATTTTTCTCTAGACATCTGGATTTGTCTCTATCTGCTCCTCAACTGCATTTTCACACAATATACTGCGACACAATTTAATAAAAATTATTATGATTCCTGCATCGTTAACATACAATTTTAACATTTAACTTTGCAGACACTTTGATAATCTATGTCTTTGTAAACATGCCAGAGTATAAGTTCAGTCAGTTTATTTTGTGGTATAAAGTTTATCTGCTGTCAACTATGACTCAGTATTATTTCTGACGGTTCTGACATGCTTACACACACACATAGAATCTCACTCCATCCTCTGACATCGTTTTAACGCTTTCTTTGGTCAACAATGACTGCAACAATATTTTTCTCTCTTAGTTTGCACATGACTTTCAGAAGAACTAAATAAGATGCAAAATTGCATTTGCAATGATTGAGGAAAATTGATGCTTTTGTTAAATATTTACATCAACCCATGAATTTGCACAGTTTGATTTGCACGCTGTCGGCTGAACTGCAAACATAAATCCCTTTGGGTGTTCTTTATTGATCTGCTGTGCAGTAAAACATATTTGCTCCTGTTTTAAGACACTGAAACATCCTGAAGATCAGGCTCTTAGTTCTGAAAAGATTTAAAGGAACACTAATATTGGACGTGACAGACGGGGCCCCTTTAAGAGCCTTTGTAGTGGTGCGGTATGTCTATGTCCATTGTTCACACTGCAGTCCTTCCTGTGAAGTTCATCGGTCCCTCTGACTGCTGATACCCGCGCCACCATGTTCCCACACAGCAAGATGCTGTTTTACTCCTTTTTCCTCCAAAGTTGCAGCCATTATGGCTCCATTTCATTTCAACCGAACCCCATGTGTCCAAAATGAAGGAGCAAACTGTAATCGTCGTCTTTGGAAGCAATAGCTCCTTCATTTTAATTTTTTTTTATTTCTTCCCAGTGAAACCTCCACCCTCCATTAATTTGAGCCTATTCACTGATTTATTCTGAACCTGTCAGCTAAAGCATGGGTTTTAAGATGGACAATGATTTTAAACTGGATCAGTAAATCAGTCCAGCTTTTATTAGAAGCTTATTTAACGATCATGTCATCTCAGGT
Source organism: Cyprinodon tularosa (assembly GCF_016077235.1). Taxonomy (NCBI): domain Eukaryota; kingdom Metazoa; phylum Chordata; class Actinopteri; order Cyprinodontiformes; family Cyprinodontidae; genus Cyprinodon; species Cyprinodon tularosa. The sequence continues at coordinate 280,694 of NW_024039519.1, read as the reverse complement.
CACTTTCCAGTTCAACCAGATCATCCAGTCAGATTGATTCAAAGTTTTCTATTTAAGAAAAACCAGCTGATTGCATCGACTCATTGACTCTTCAGCAATCCCTCACACTAAACATGCTTGTAGCGACAGTGGAGAGGAAAAACTCCCTTTGAACAGGAAGAAACCTCCAGCAGAACCAGGCTCAGTGTGAGCGGCCATCTGCTGAGGCCCACTGGGGTTCAAGGAGACAGAAGCAGAATGGTTCCTCTTTGCTTCAGAGGTGTAATATTGATCATATTAATGCGTCTTTTTGCACTTTGGTTTTTTTCTCCCACAATGTTTACATTTGGTCACTGCTGCACTTTAAGAAATAGAAATGTCATGAGAGCTGTACAAAATGAAATTTCGTTTTGTATACACACTGTTTATGCAAAATGACTATAAAGTTTTTCTGAGTCTAAAATCATATCAGACAATTGGCCGAGGTCAAACCTTTTATTGCACAGCAGCACTTTGAAGCCGTAATCCATACCTTTGTTTAATCTTGGCTGGATTACTGTAAGGACCTTTATTTTCCTCCCTCGCACGTCTCCAGTTGGTGCAAAATGCAGCTGAATGCCTTTTAACTGGAGCACATCCCTCCATCGGCTGCCTGTTCATTTTGAGATTATATTATTTGCTTTTAGGTCTTGAAATGTCTCGGCCCCTCCCTCCCCCTCAGGTCTGGCTGACCTGCTGCTCCTGAAGGTACGGAAGCTCAGAGGAGACAAAGCTTTTCAGTTAGTGCTCCTCACCGTCTATTTTTAAAACCTATTTATATTCTTTGGCTTTTAACCCAGCATGAGACTCTCTCTGTTTTTGTGTTTCTGGTTTGTTTAATTGTTTTTTATTTTGTTTTATTTTCTGTAATTAATTTATTTTATTATATTTGTTTTATTACTTTAAGCTACTATGTTGCTTTTGTACCATTTTAACTTAATGTGCAGCTCTTTGTTGCAGCTGTGGGTGTTTTAAAGGGCTTTATAGATAAAGTTTAGTTCCTCGTTTAGTGACCTTTCAGGCCAATCAGGAGCAGCGAACGCAGACAGAGAAATGCAATTAATGACGCCTGGGTTAATGGTGCGGTGCTGGTGCTGCACTGCAGCAGAAGCGGGTCCCATTACTCCCCATATCAGAACTAATTAGTCCAATTCCCACATTTCCAATTGGATCACGGGATCCTGGTAAACCATAAACAACTCTTCCTAATAAGGAAAGTTTCTTGAACTAATCTGAGGTGTTTTGAAGTCTGCTAAAATCCATGATGGCAGTGGTTCCATCAGAGCTGCCTCCATATGTGGAGCCATCGCTCTCCGTCTGTAACCTCAGTCCTCCAGCTATGCCGCCGCAGCTTCTCCTCTCTTTGCAGGGAGAAATGAGAGGCATTTATCACCATGTTGGATGTTTCCAATCATCCTGACATTATCCATTATATCGGTCTTTGATCATGATTACGCTGATTATGGCCGCTCTATTAGCATACTTTCTTATAAACAAGGAAGTGAGGGAAATGAGATGAGTGCAGTCAGATCGCTCAGTGTCTCGGGAACATGATAAGAGCTCAGCAGGATGATGACTTTTTGACCAAACTATTAGAATTCAGAACCTCAGAGTCGGAGGGATGAAATGGAAAACATATGTTTTTTTTTTTTTTTCAATGTTTTCCACATGTTCATCTTTTTCATTATTAGATTTTGTGCCCTGGCCTGTTGCTCCAGAACTCATTTTACAAGCGTTATGGAGTTTGTGATCTGTTAAAAGGTCACCAATGATTTTAGCTCTGAGCTTATAGAAGGGAAGCTCATGAGTTGGAGCCACAGCCTGCAGGGGGAGCGGACGCTGTGGCGGCCCCACAAACAGCCGGCCTCTGCTCAGGCTCAGGAGCTTTGCTAAAATGATCCAACAGTCATGCATGAATGGAAACCTGCCCTAACCTCCCCTGCTTTATGGCTTTTTCATTGATTAATTGACTTTATTGATCTCGCAGAAATTTAGTTGTTCCATCCGCTCAAACAGTCAAAAAGAAAAAAAGAAGAAGGTGCCAAATGAAGAAAATGTGCTTTTTTACATTGTTTTATAGCAGGATAATTATACGGCTTATTGCACAGGGTATTTATATAGATGGATTTATATTTTTCTTGAGGAGCAAAAAGACTTTGTACAGTATGAAAAAAAGCAGATTAGAACCCATCGATTCTTATATTTGCTTTTGTAAGTTTGAATCAGGTTTGGATGAAAACATTCCTAAATCCCTGAATTTTATACCTTTAATGTTTAAGAAGGAAGGCCATGGGGAAACAGAACAGCCAGAGGGATAAAATACCAATAACAGCAGCAATATACGATAGAAAACAAAAAGAATAAGTAAAGAATTTTTGAGTATTTGACTGTTTTTTAAAGAATAAAACAATTTAATGCCTGAATCTGAGCAATATTATACCTCTGTAGAAAAGAGCAACCCTTGGTTAAATAACCCGATTAAAAATGTCTGTTTTAGAGACCGATACGTTCTGGTTCCGGTCCAAAGGCCACTGCTGTGGAAGGCATGAGGATTATCCCATCAAATTGAAATGAAGTGCATGAAATTAGAATTTAGTTTGCTTCTTTGTCTGCTGCTTGGTCTTTGGGGTTTATGATCTCATTTAAAGCACCAAAGTTTCTCAGTAGAACCATGGGGCGTAATCCTTAGCAGGGTTCTACTGGATCTGTAGGTTTTATCGCCATCAGCAGCAGTGGGAAACAATCAGCTATCAGTCATGAACGTCTCATTTCTTTGCCCCCTTGTTGTGAGGATTCCTGGTTTTCAGTATTTTGGGATTTTGTGGATTTATGTTTAGGAATTTTTGCTTCTTTTGCCCTTTTTTGGTTAATTAAATCTTGCAATAACTGCCTCACCTCCAGTCTCTGCATCTGGGTCCTTTAAAACTCCACCCAACCTGACAGAATGAAGCAATGAGAGCTGCTGCTTAGGGACATCGTTCCCATCAGAGTTGGAGGAAGAAGGTCCATCATTTGGTGGCTGCAGTGTTTGCAGGGGATCAAAAAAAAATTATTTATAAAGCATCACTTTAGGACAAAATGGTGCAACTTTGGCTCTCCATTTATTTAGCCTGATTCTTTAATTGGGATTTATTATTGTTGCTGCATCTCATCCCCATGGATGCAACAGATCAACCCCAAAGGCGCGGTATAGCCTAGGGCAGCGGTGGGCAATTCCAGTTCCTGCAGGTTGTTATCCTGCAACTTTTAGATCCATCCTTGGTCCAACACACCTGGATCAATGCAGTCCTCAGCATGCAGTCAGTTTGTCTTAATCACCTAATTACTTGATGCAGGTGCGTCAAACCAAAGGCACTTGCAGGATAGTGGCCCTTTGGAACTGGAACTTCCCACCCCTGGCCTAGGTGGTTGCCATGGTCACCCCAGTTCAGCCCTAGCTACAGGTAGAAACAGGAAAATATGGATTCTGAATCGTCCTCTTGGTTCTGGGTCAGACAGCATCTCCATCCACAGCTGAGACCAGAGGAAAGCACCTTCAGCTGCAGATACAGTTTCTGTTTGCTTTCATCTGCTGGCAGGACGCTCTCTGATGCACTAAAAACCTAAGACGATCTTCTGGAGATCTGTTCTTCACTAGATAAGGCTATGATTGTTGTGGGGCCTTTCCAATAGGCATCGCTTAGAGACTGCACTCTTTCTATTTATCAGGAGTTGATCAGCGGTGGATAAGAAGAGCTTCCTGCTATAGAGAACCAGCAGGTTCTGGAACAGCTTTTTCCCTCTTGGCATCAGACTGTTAAACATTTAACTGGACTCTGCATCACACAACAGCTGAACTTTATCGCTTTTTTGCACCATATTTTTTTTTTTGCACTAAAGTTCATTCTTCCCGAACAGGGGCTGATTTAGGAAATGTGGGGCCCTAGGCAAAGACAGGCAGGGGGGCCTCTGAACTGAGAAGACATAAAACAGCCCCAATCTACAGATAGAGAAATGTTAATAGAATAGACATCCATTATCTGTTCTAGGTTGTGTCCCTCTCTTCTTGTCCCTTTTCTTCTTGTTTTCCTCTCTATGTTTTGTACTCAGCTGACTTTTCATGCTGTCTCTAAAGGAATGAAAGATTATTTCCAAGCACTAAGCTCACTTAGCTGATTGCTCCTTCCTGTGTTTCCAAAAAGGCCAAAGTAAATAACCCAGTCCTTCTTTTCACTGTAGACAAGCCATGATCTGCTTCTCTGTTCTCCATTTTTCATTTGGATGAAATAATAGCTGCATGAATCATGACAGCAGACAAGATAGAGGAGAGCAGGAGGCGGGGTTACCAATCTACTCGCTCTGGAGAGCAGAGTTCGCTGCTTTTAGATGTTGGCGCCAAAGTCTCCAGTAGCAGAAAAATAGTTGCTAGATTTGGCGCTAAATCAAAGTTCTAGAGGGGTCTGAAAAGTGGCTAAATATAGCGACTAAAGCGCTAAGTTAGCAACACTGCTCTTTGCATGGTTTGTTTTCAAATGGTTTGCTGCTGTCTGTTTGGACCTTTCTGAACATGTGCAGCAAATGGACTGATCCAATATGGTGGACACTGAGGGGGGGGGCTGAGACACACTTAATATTATCAGCGTTCTGATGGCATTTTAGCCAAAGGATTTTTATCACAAACGATATTAATGTGCACAAATAAGGAATAGTTGTATTAACTTTACATGGAAACAGTTTTATGGGGTCCTAGGCAGCTGCCTAGTATTGCCTAATGATAAATCCCCCCCTCCTTCCACACACTTATGTTTAGAAAAACTCCTTGCACTGGCCTATTCTGATTAATGCTCATTCTCATTCTCTTCCTAAGCTTTATGCAATCTATACATACAGAATGACTAAAAACCTCCACCCATAAGGTTCAGAACATAACAGTTGCTCAAAGCATTATAGTATTTTATCTATAATATAATATTTCTAATCCAAACGTTGTCCCACAAGCAGTTCCTATTTATATCCCTTTCATGCATAGTGGTCACTACAGTGGACAGTTATTAAATGGTTGTTTTCTCTTAAATGAACATGTTTTAATGTCACATTTGCACATATGTTACTACAGTGGACGCTAATGTATCATCCTGCCACTTGTCAAACTGCCACCTACTCGTCAGCCTTTGCAAGTGACTTTTTTTTTCCTCAAAAAAAAAAAAAATGGCCGACAGAGGAGCACATGGGTTGTGAGGGAGAGGAATATCTGCTCATTCCTTATATTCTAGGCGATCCTTGCAGGTAAAAAAAATATGGGGACATCAAGTAACAATAGTTTTCTTTAAAACGAAACAAAACAAGGTTATATCAGTTGCACAAATGCGCATTGTCCACCCAAGTGGACATGTTACCAACTCCCTAAAGAAAGTATATTTTTAAAAAAAATTTATGAAAATGTTTTTTTCATTCCTAAAGAGTAATAAAAACACTTGGTAAAAAAATCATAACATATACTATCATAATTCATGCATGAAAGGTTAATAGAAACGAGTGGACTGCAGCAGGTATGGAAAGCCAAACATCAGATAAATTCAATTCATTAAAAAGAGGCAATATTTGAATGTGAAGAAGAGATGGAGATTCTTTCTACATGAAAGTCAGATAGTCAGCAATAATAGCTTGGGTTTGTATGATGATCTGCCGCTGACTTTCATTACATGCAGTAGTAGCCATTCAAAATTTCCCCACTGTCTTTGATGGGTCCTTCGCTGGCCCTACAATGCCTTTTTTTTTATTAAAATTTTTTGTTATTATTTTTAAGGGAGCCAAAAGAGTAATTAACATATATATATATATATATATATATATATATATGTATATATATATATATATATATATATATATATATATATATATATATATATATATATATATATACACACATAAAAAATATACAGTCCAACAGTTTCTTCATCTGTAAGAGAGAGAGAGTTTAACTGCCACAAAGGTCGGCTAATTTTGTAGGAAGTTAACTGAATATCAATGGAGCCTGGTCAATAAAAAAAAAAAATCTATTCTAGAATAAGAGTGATGCACCTTAGAAAAGAAGGAACATTTTTTACTGGTTGGGTTTGGGGATCTCCACGGGTCCACAAGAAAACTCTGCCTCATGAAATCAGAAAATGCTTGAGCCATTACAGATTCTTAATGCAAAGATGGGTCTCCTGTAAAAACACCCCTGAAAATTTGAACCGCTTGAGACGAGAAAAAACTTTTGATCTTTTAACAGGGTGACCCATGCCCTTAATATTCAAGCTAATGAAACGAAGAGATGTGCCTGTACCTGCCCCACCGGGGTCTACAGTGGAATGAACCATTTAAGAAATTAAAAGTAGGAACAACCATAGAGAGCTGAGAAGCGCACCGGGAACGGTAAAATCCCAATGGGATAGAGAAAAATACAACAATAAACATAAATACATATGCTTACAGGCATTCTTAATTTTTAAACTGAACGGGATATAACCACGTACTTAACATCTAAATGATGTAAATAAGCCTCCACTCTGACTTAAACATAGTCTAAGGCCCATTAAGAGCGAGCAGGGTTCACTCAGAAATCAAAGTCTGAAGGTATTGCTTTGCGTCCTCAGCTGCAGTAAACTCCTTTACAACTCCATTGTACGTAATGCGCAGTCGCCCTGGGTAGAAGAGTCCGTAACTGATCCCCTCGATGCCACGAAGTAACCACGTCATTAAAAGCTGCTTAAGCCCGAGCAACATTAGCAGTGTGATCTGGAAAGATCAATATGTTCCCGGTATCGACTTTGATCTGCTGGCACTACCTCGCACGGCGTAAAATATCCAGACAGCCACTGCAGTAATAAAGCCTGCACACAGTTATCCAAGCACGTTCGCCTGGTTTGGGCTTGGGTTGAAGAGAGCGATGAGACCAGTCCACCAGCGCTTCCTTTTGCAGCCCAAGCGCTTCCTTTAGTAGCACAGCCGCAGCAGTTTGTGAACAGGAGTCAGCGCCCTCGTCCACGCCGATAATCATGATACTCTTGCTGTGCGATCTTGAGTCTAAGTTCTCACACTTATCTTCCAGCATGGTGACCTTAGCTGAAGCTGCTCCAGAGTGGTTTTCATACCGGTAATGTTATCAGAGCAACCTGTGAGAGCCTCCTCCACATCCCCTACCGTAGCCATTAGCTTAACCAGCTTAGTATCAGTAGCAGTGTAGCCACTCGCTAGCTGGGTCTTCACGGCTTGTACCTCAGCTTTAATAGCCTGACGTAGTCCTACTCAGTTCTAGTCAGAATATGAGTCTGATACTGCTCCATAGAGCTATGATTATGGGGCGTGTTTCGAACGAACCAGGAAAAAAAATGCCTCTGCACTCAATTGGATAGACCTACAACCAATAAGAGCAACGGAGTGCGTGACGTATGTTAAGCGACGCATAGTTGTTGTCCACAAAAATCAAAGCGTGCAGTTGCACGCCTAGAATAAGAAGATGAGCCTTGATGGCGTTTCTCTGTTCCTCTTTTAAAATTAATTTGCTGTCGATATCTTCTAGAACAGACCTAATAGCAGAATCTACTCACCTAAACTCTCCAGCGGCAGCCATTATTGTTGTCACCCAAGCGCGCATTGGTCACGTGGTTGATTACGTTACTGTTGATCATCTGTCCATCATCGTATAAAGCCCGCCCTGACAATTTGATTGGCCCACCAGATATTGTGCCACCATACTCGCGCTACTATTGAGCAATGCCAGACCGAACTTCCCGACCTCAAACGTTGTGGGCGGGACTAAGTTCGGAATGGCACCCAGGCTACAGCTTTAATGGATGACAACACATCTCCAAGGACTTCTTGAAGTTCTTTCCTAATAATGCCGGCAATATCTGCTTTTAGTGAGGACAGTAGTTCAAGCTTCAGGGTATCGGCATCCAGGTTCATCTGAGTCGGAGCAGTTAGGCTACATGGCTCTTGCGGTGGTGGAGGCGAGGCCTGTTAGTAGGACTAGCTGCGTCTGAATAGTGCGAGATTTTCCCCTTCCTGTCATTGCCACTTAATGTAAAAATGTAAAAATGGTGGCCGGAAAGCAAAAACGCAAATACCAGAGACTTGGTTTACTATGAAAGGTGCGGTTGAATAAGAATTATAAAGGAAATTGGCAGGAACTATCGCCACTCATGTTCTACTCCATTAACCGCTCAACAGCGCCCCCACAATTCCTTTTTAAACATCTGCAATATTCTTAACCTCATGATTTGTGGACATTAAGATATAAAGAGAAGAATCATCTCCTGGTCAGACTCTGTAATTCAATGAAAGGGTGGAGTCAGAGTGCTAAAAATGTGCACGGCCAGGAGAAGGCCAGTGGCTGGAAGTTGGAGGGGATTTTACTGGGAGTTGCAGGGAAGTGGGCTGCCATTCGGTTGGTTTTTTGAATGGCTGCTACTGCATGTCTGTAGACCGTCATTTGTCATAGTAGGTCCAAGCTCCATGTCTAGTGGGTCTAAAGGAAGCAGCACTGTGTTGGTCCAGGTTCATGCTAAGGATGGTTCGAGCTGTACAGCACAGCAGAGGGCCATGAATAATTAAGCTTCTTGATTACCTCATTCCTCAACATGTTACCTCACTGATCTGAAGCTGGCACTATTTAAAACAGAATTGATGGGATTATGTTTTTTTATGATGCCAGGCCCTCCTCATTGTTACCTCCCCTCATTCCCACAGAGACCTCCTCCTGCTCCCCTGGTTGATCAATTAGGAGAGTTTTTCTCTCTCCTCATTGGGCTGTGTTTGCTATCTCTTGCTATCCTAACCAACCATCTACTTCTCTATTTGTTCCAAACAAACCCTGAAGAGGATGTGAAACGCATCGCTGCCACTTCTCATCACAGCGTGGGGATTACTTTCACCCAGAAAAACCCTCCTCATGCCGTTTCCCTTCACCGCAGTTGATGGGAGCGAAATGTGAATAAGTGGGAGAGGTAGGAATGAGTTCAGAGCAGGAAGGAAAGGAGGAATAAAGTTGTGGAGAAGCTCCAGTCATGCTTTGTGCTTCAAGCTGTGTGGCGCTGAATCTGACGGTTTGTTTGTTTCACGGTCATTCTATCAGAAGCTTGGAATGAATGAACTAATGATTTATTGATGCTGAAGTGCATCATTATTAAAGAAACTGCTGTCTGTGATCGCTGAAGTTGTCTTTGTGATGTATCACGCTGCTGCACGGCGCAGAAGCAGCTGATCGATATTTTCCCATGAATATCTATTCATTCTTCTGTCCTTCACGTGCACTGACTGATAGCAGCCGCCTTCTGTGCACTTACTGGATTTTCATCCCCTCACAGGCTGCATATTTCAGCCATGGTCACAGCAGCGTCCCATCAGGAACCAGTCCTCAGCCATATATGCGTTTCCGGCCTTTCTCTGTCCTATTCCCAGAACCGCTCCAGTTCAACCAGAGCAACATCTGGTTAAACTAGAGCATCAGTTTAAACCAGGGTCTCTCTGGTTTAACCAGATGTTCCTCTAGGATTCTCCGTGGTATACTCTGATGCCTTTATTACAGCTTATTGGTCTCATTAACCGACCTGTTCATTCTCACGTCATGTTTTCAAAATTTTCACAAATGAAGGATTCAATTCATTATCCGGGACTTCATCCCATGGAGGTTGGCGCTGGTCCTTGATTTAGTCGTCCCAAATGAGTAGTTTTATGGACAAAAGTGTTCAGATGAAAATGTCAGTAATGAAGCTCAGTTTTGGATAACTTTTAACTGATATGTGTTTGTCTTGTTTTACCTGTTTTACCTAAAGAGAGTTCTGCTCCTAAATTCATCTTTGCAGAGTGTTAGTGTGTGTAGAGGTCGGCAGCTGTTGTGCAAACAGTTTTCACTGTAATTTAACTTTTTCTGCTAGAAGATACAGCAGAGACGAGGGTAAACAACAGTTAGAGAAACTTGTTGATATCTCAGATCAGGAGACGGAAAAGCTACATTAGCTGAGATACTGAGAACTGCTCTATTGGACTCAAGTCTTTCAATTAAAGAGATTCTATAGAAAACAACATAACAGAGTTTGATGGTATGGACTGTTCTAGATGCCCAGAGTGGAATCGTGTCCGTTTCTAAGAGAACTTTAAGTATTACTGCTTTCCATGATTAAGCTGCAGGTTCAGCAGCTAATTCTATTGCTCCTTCTGGAAAAAAAAGCAATGGATCGATGGGTTATGGATGGATGATGGATGATGAATGGATGGAAGATGGATCTGTCATAAAACGGGACAGATGGACCCAGTACTCAAAGCAAGTCAGACAATGGGAATTTCCAGAATGTTTAATGACAGAAAATAATATAACAGAGCAGAACAGAAACGTGGGCTGCTGAGGATAAACAGACAGCAGTGGCTGCAGGAGGGGGGCGGGGCACCACCACTGACACTCTGGAGGGAGTAACACAGGTAAGTGACCACTCACTCTGAGATGAATCTCAGAGTGAGTCTCTTACCTGGTTTAAAGGTTCAGTCCATCCTCTCAGAGGAAGGCAGGATCACCCGATGGACTGCCAGACGAGATGTGGCTCAGAGCCGTCCAAAGTCTCCCTGATGCAGCAGCCCCAGTGAGCAGGCAGGAGACCGATCCAGGTCAGAGAAACAGTTTAGAACCAGACAGTTCCGAGATCCAGGAGTCCGTAGTCCGACCAGGGGTTCAGAGTTCTATGACTCCAGCAGTGAGCTCAGACAGACACGCTCAGATGGACATAGGCATGCTCAGTGGTAGGGAGGAACATAGACAAGACGTGGTACCAGAATTACTGCAGAACTTTAACATGGTCTCCACCTTGGATCCAGGCTTATGGGAAATAAAACTGACCTCCACAGCTTTCCGAGCGAAAACCCTGAGAGCTCAGCGGAGAAGAGCCGGGACACGATCAGGGGACAAACACCAAACCCTCCCAATCCACTGGCCTCAAAGAGTCAGGAAATGAAAGAGGGACTTCACTAAAACGAATTAAACAAACATGAATAACTGAATACACGAATAAACAAAGAATAACGATCTGGCCCCGATAGCAGGGCTGAACCGTATATATAGCAGATGGAGCAGGTGAATAAGAACAATGATAATTAGAGAGAAGAGAGGGAACAGCAGATGAATGAAGTTAGTAATTAGATCAGCTACCAGGGCTGCGATCATAACAGCGTCAATGGATGGATGAAGGATGGATGGATGGATGGATGGATGGATGGATGGATGGATGGATGTTGGATGGATGATGGATGGATGGATGGACGCATGTTGGATGGATGATGGATAGCTGGATGAGGGATGCATGACGGATTCTCTTTAATTTAACCTCAGATCACCTACAGCCAAATGCTCCAGTGACGAACACTCCTGGTCATTCTACAGATGTTCTGTCGGAGCTTCAGACTAAAACGGTTCTCTAAACTCTGATTATTTTTTCCCAGATTTCCTGTTTCGATAGATTGAACTAAATTACGTTTTTCATTCTGCAGCCGGTTTATCAGGTGCATCGGCTTGATTACTAATCAAAGTGAAGTGTTTTAAAGAGCCAGCAGCCTTTTGATCCATAACTCTCCCATCCAACCCAGCCAGCTAGAAATCCACTGTGTTCTGTTTGACTTGGATCCGTCCAAAGTGGCTCTGTGTTTCCTCTGCAGGGAGTCAGGAAGATGAGTGTGTGGATGCTATGCTGTCTGCCGCAGGGTTCTCTCTGCGTGTTTCTTGGGATGGTGACTGTTTCCTGTCCTGTGCACCTTGGCTATAACATGAAGTCATCTCACTACCCAGCAATTGCTCCCATGGGAACAATAACGATCATCTGATTCCTCTTCCTCATGCATCTAAATTTGTGTCATCAATCAGACACTGACTGACCTGCATTTAAGACCAATAAATCAGTTTAAAAGGCGGCATGTGATGCAACATGACGTCGAGTAAATAAACTGCTCAGAACCTGAAAGGAATATCTCCATTTACTGAATGTAGAATTCCTCTGAAAGAAGCCTTACAGGAGCGACTACCTGCACTCTCCTGGGATCTTCTAGATCGGATGTCCAACCAGCGGCTGATTTGATACTCATTGTTTACAACACATTGGCTAGAAATATGGAAGCACTACTGAGAGCTTTTTATGATTTATATGAAGTTCATTCATTTTGCATCAGGTCTTTCATTAAAAAGAAGACTAGAGCCTTTTCCACCAGGTCTTACTTGGCCTGACTTGATTCATCTTGATCTTCTGGTTTTAGTTTGGTTCCTGTTTCTTATACCAGGTTCTTCCAAACTCTGTATTAATTACCATGGTCCAACCCCACAATGGTCCAAGACCATGGTTGTCCAACACCAAGATAGTCCAAAACCACATTTGTCCAACACTTCGATGGTTCTACAACTTATAGTCAAAGACTATAGTGGTCCAACCCCACATTGGTTCAACACCATGGTGGTCAAATACATCTATAGTCTAACACTACATTAGTCAAACACTATGATGGTCCAACACTTTAATGGTCAAACACCACATTGGTCCAACACCATGATAGTCCAACACCCTGGTGTTTTAACACTACGATTGTCCAACATTGACTGATACATTTAATTTTTTTTAAGGCAGATCCTGATACTGACATCATTCTCACCAGAATATTCGCCGACAATATTTTGGGCTGCTTCTTGACGCCAATATGGCTGTCTTCCTCTATTACGTTTTAGAAAATGAAAGAATGATAACTGGTGTTATCTGGTCTAAAGCTAAACAAAAAAGAAAATCTATTTAAAGGAGAATTCCGGTTTTTAACACTTTTAGCCCATTTTCTGTAGTGTCCAGGATGAAATCGAATGATCGACACCAAAATTTTGACAATTGGTCCTGTCTCTGCTTTTTGGCTCATGCAGAATCCCCCCCTGGCTGCTTTAGAATGGCTTCCATAGTGCATGTCCGATAATGTCCTTAAAACAACCTTAAACGTTCTTTTTTTAAAATATGCTACTCACCGGGTCGTCAGCACTGTTCAATGACGTTCCAAAAAAAGTTTCGTAAAGAAAAAACATTCCTGTAGTGTTTTATTTAGCATTTTGTAAATCCCATTGAGTTCTGTAGGAATAGTCAATATTCCGCTGCCACCGGAAACGGAAATGGGGCCTGTTTACACAGTTGTAGTCTTTTCGCTTCACTCTGTGTACTCCGACGTCGAGGTGCTAACGTCTCTGTTAAACACTTTAAAAAACTCTGAAAATGGAATACGAAAGGTGGATTCTTGATTCTCGACGTCGGAGTACACAGAGTGAAGCGAAAAGACTTCAACTGTGTAAACAGGCCCCATTTCCGTTTCCGGTGGCAGCGGAATATTGACTATGCCAACAGAACTCAATGGGATTTACAAAATGCTAAATAAAACACTACAGGAACGTTTTTTCTTTACGAAACTTTTTTTGGAACGTCATTGAACAGCGCTGACGACCCAGTGAGTAGCATATTTTAAAAAAAGAACGTTTAAGGTTGTTTTAAGGACATTATCGGACATGCTCTATGCAAGCCATTCTAAAGCAGCCAGGGGGTGATTCTAAATGAGCCAAAAAGCAAAGACAGGACCAATTGTCAAAATTTTGGTGTCGATCATTTGATTTCATCCTGGACACTACAGAAAAGGGGCTAAAAGTGTTAAAAACCGGAATTCTCCTTTAATGAATCAAGCAACATATTCCCGTTATATAGCAGATGGGGAATGGCATTGGATATTCTATGGTCCCCATCTATCAACCCTAGTGTTTAGTCCAGCTGTTCTCCAACATTTCAGACTGATATTTTTTTATACATATAAAGTAATTCCATTCATTTTGACCTTTTATTATTTAAATATGCATATGGCAGTTTAATGCTATATTTAATTAAATTATGTCACAGAAAAAAAAGAAGTAACATCTACTTATTTCAAGGAGCATTTTTTATTTTTTTGACACTCATATTGATGCTTTTAATATATATTTATATATATTTTGGCTCTCCAGTTCATCAGGTATCACATCATAATGATTGTGAAAATAATCTCATGACCCTGTCTTGATGTGTCCTGCCTGACTTTGGGAATCCCTGCCTTATTCTGTCACAGCAATCCATGATGATCCCGCAATGTCATTGACTTGGACTCAACTTTATTCATCCCTTAGGATTACTCCTTCAGGGAAATTCTGGTTCCAGTAGCTTATGTAGCATACAAAGATTTAAAGCAAGATGCCATGAAAGATAAAAATACAAGAGCCAATATAAAAAGAGTGTATATAGTACAAAAAAGCATAAAAAAGAATACATTTGTAATTTCCTGGAATGTTTCCCTTAGATATAAAAAGTCTGCACATAGGAAGCTATGGGTATAGAAACTTGGGTCTTTCCATCTTTAAAGAAAAATCATCTGTCTTTGTGTTTACAGAACAAAATGAAGGCTTAAGAGGCAAGAAATTAGCAAACATTTTGAAGCAAAACAAGTTTAAAAGTGTGACTTTCCTGTATAGCAAAACGGTAGACAAGATAAAGCTTGGAGGTGTTGATTTCCATCACGGAAGCGTGCACTTTCTTTCCAGGTGGGTAATTAAGTGGAAGATTGGTTTATTTTGATCCCAATGGGGGAAGTCAGGTCTACTAATGCAGAATTGTGGAGAATAAAAAGTCGCTAATACTGAAGAAAATGTCAATCAGGACGCGACTGTTACAGAACGAGGTTCAAGGTTTAGTTTCCTCTGAAACATCAGAGATCAATCATTAGACTTAGACCACCTTTAGTGTCATTTTTGTATACACAGAGCTGTGCAAAATGAAATGTAATTTTGAACAGCTCTCATGACATCCCGTTTCTTAAAGTGCAGCAGTGATCAGAGGTAAACAGTGTGAGGAAAAAACATGATGCAAAAAATGCATTAATATGGTCAGTTTGATGGAGTCTGAGACACGATTTAGAGTTTTCTCAACAGTTCATCAGTGTGATGGCGGTGGGGAAGAAGCTGCTGCAGAACCTGCTGGTCCTGCATTGAATGCTGTGAAGCCTCTTCCCAGAGGGCAGCAGGGAGAACAGTCCATGGTGGGGGGCTGAGGGGTCATTGATGATGTCACGGGCTCAGGACACGCAGCGCTGGGATGAAATGTCTTTAATGGAGGGAAGAGGAGCCCCCATGATCCTCTCTGCTGTTCTCACCTTCTTCCAGTCTGAGGCGCTGCAGCCTCCACTCCACACAGTGAGACAGCTGCTCAGAACGCTCTCTATGGTGCTTCTGGAGTAGGTGGGGAGGATGGGTGTCGGCAGGTGGGCTCTCCTCATCCTCTGCAGGAAGTCCAAGCATTTCTGGGCCCTTTGGACCAGTGAGGTGGTGTTTCCAGCCCAGGTGAGGGTGTCTGTGATGAATGTGGTGCTGCTGACCACCTCTACAGCTGAGCTGTTGATGAGCAGTGGAGCGTGGTTAGGACGGTTCTTCCTGAAGTCCACCATGATCTCCTTGGTCTTCTCCACCTTCAGGATCAGGCTGTTATCTCTGCTCCACCAGCTGCTCCACCTCCTCTCTGTAGTCCAGGTCGTTGTCGTCTCTGATGAGGCCCACCACCGTGGTGTCGTCTGCAAACTTCACCGTGTGATTGGTGGTGAACCTGGGGACGCAGTCATGTGTCATCAGGGTGAACAGCAGGGGGCTCAGGACGCAGCCCTGAGGGGAGGGGCTTAGACTGATGACATCAGAGGTGTTCTGTCCGACATATACTGACTGTTTAAAACACTGGCCTTTGTAGTTCTTCTTAGACAGCTCAGTGTAAGCCTAAAATCTCTAAATGGTTTTGAAAATCGATTACCTCAAAGTTTTTGAGTAAACATACTTTTTTACACTATTTACATGATAATGTAAACATCATGATGCCATTTAGCATTCATTTTCTTCATGACTGCTGTTGAGGGTTAGAAAATGAGTTGATCTCCATCCTGAGAACCTTTCAATGACTCTGAACTGCTGGAGAACGGCTACCCATCAGCTCTCCACACAGCTCAGCTTCAGTAAAACAGCGTTTCACCAAAATGTTCCAGTAAAACTGGTTAGACAACTGTTGGTCCAGTTATGTTGGCTTGCTTCTACTGATACTTAGTAAATCAAAATGAAGATTTTCATAAATATACAAAGAAAATGGTTCCTGAAATGAGAAAACAAGAACCAGCAAATGCTTTAAAAGCTAAAGGGAAACTGTAACCTTCTGCGAGGCTTAAACCCCACTATCGGCTCAAACCTCCACTATCGGGTGTCCATAATTACGCTGCATCATTTCCATTTTCTTATGGCATACTGACTCACTCCGTGGAAACTGCTTTCCTTGGTAATTGTTCATCTCCATCATCTCATCCTAAATGTGCAGAGAAAACAGGGGATGGAGAGCCGCATCACTACCTGCTTCTATTCACAGATTTGCATGAAAATTGGAGGTAAATTTATGGAAAATCTAAAACCTGAATGTGGTTCACCATAGAAACAATTCAGCCTCTCCTTCCAGGAGTCACTCTGTAACTGGGGCTTATTTATCTGGAAGGAAACAGGTTTTACCCTCGAATCTCTGTCTGTAGGACAAGCCTAGACCTGGGCTGTTTCTCAATCTGTGCACTTGTGCATTTTCATATCCTCTTTAAAAACATCATCAGTCTCAGCCCTACTACTGTTCCAGTCCCCGGATGTGGTTCTGGCCCCTCCCTCTTTACCCAGCATGCATCAGAGCAGACTTGTCCGTTCTCTAGACTGACAGCTGTCCCAGCATGCACTGCGGCAACAGCAGCTTCCAGGTTAGCGCTCACACAGCTCAGAGTATTAAGTTAAAAGTTCTATTTTCTTTTGCTATTGTTCAATAAAAGTAAGTTTTAAGATAATTTAAGGTGAGAACATTATACTTTAAGCTTCACTATATGGCCCATTTACTGAATTAGTATGTAATTGAAAAAAGTTCTGACCAACAGAGCTCCGAGGCTAACCACAACCCAGGCTAATGTTAGCCCGTCTATAGCAGCCAGGGCTAACGTTAGCCCATCTGCGGTGGCCATGGCTAACAGTCCTCTCTCTGCATAGCCGTGTGTGAAGTACCTCTGGATATGATGGAGGTTTGATTGGTTTATTTGGCAAATGTTAATTTGATTTGTGTTTATCTGACTGGGTTAATCATTATTACCCCACTAAATGAAAATAGTTTATTATCTAGAGACTATTAAAGGAAAAGTCCGCTCATATTCAGAATTCAAACTTCTGAAAATACTTTAACTATAAAATGATTCCATCCTGTTCAATAAATGATCAGTGTTTTTAATTCAGAGTAATTTTCATGTGAATGTGCTTTACTGGAGGCGTCCATGTTTGTCAAAGAACACTACTGCCACCTACTGGTTAGTGACGTCACGGTGCGGTATCGGCTGTTGATCAAGTCCCAGTGCTGTATCTGGTGTTTGTCACAACGCGCTATTATCCAAGTCATCTTGAAAACATTCTTCTTCCAAATGTTGGCTACATATTACGGGTTTTTTCTCTGGCCAGAAGTTCGATGGCAAATCCTCCCTCTTCAAGTTGGCGATCCAACGACCAACCCGTCCGTGGAGGATCAGGAATCAGAAAGGTGGAATAACTCTTTTTCTTTCACTTTTCCCCGATGTATTCCAGCATCCAGCTGCCATGCACGTGGGCATAGTCAGTTTCACTATAGCTCTGGTGAATTTCAATGGTGAAGTCCTCTGGAAATCTTCAATAATTGTTGTTGATTGCCGATGTGTCTAGTAGTTCCCATTGATTTAGCTTGTAAAGCGGAGAGAATGGCGCTAGGCTGACCGCACCGTGACGTCACTGCTGGAAGATTGCAGGAGGGAGGGGTTAATATATTTGGGCAAAAATGGCCGCTCCCAGACTCCGTAATCACAACGAAAATGTATGTTTTTATTTTTTTACTGATTAACCCCATATATATATATATATCAGATCACAGCAAACATATTAGTTTTAGGACTAAATAATTATCCATTGATTATTTCTTGCTGACCGGACTTTTCCTTTAATAACAGGAGATTAAAAGCAGCTCCAGACTAGCTTCGAATGTGGTAATGTGATCAGTACGCTTCTGTTCCAATTGACCCACATTTATTCTACGTGCTCCCATTCTCCCTGAGTCCAGACGTTCCTGGGTTTTTGTCTTGAACATACTTGTCAAGAACACTCCTCGCTTAAACGTGTAGCGAAGAGTGAGTTTATGGTCAATGTTGGAAATGGTGGAAACTGGATCAAAAGATCAAAGCAAAACTGCAACGGAACACGATAGACGTGCATAGAACGAACTATTGCTCAAGATCAACAATCTGAATGTTTTGGTCTAGTCTTGTTGGATTGACCAATCAGGGATCTGTTCATGACAGAGGTAGAAGGAGATAATGTTTTTTTTTTTTTAAACTTGCTGGTGCGTGATCCGTACCCCAACACATTACTGCACGTCCAGATCCCGAGTCCAGGACAGACAGACAGTCCCACTGGAAGCAATCATAATCCAGCCCCAGCTACTGTCTCTGCAACAGCTTCTTCCCCACCCGCCATCAGACTGATGAACTGTTGAGAAAACTCTAAATCATGCCTCAGACTCTGCATCACAGTGATAATACCAAACTAAAATACTGCATATCTGCACTATATATATTAATGCTCTGAACTTCCATATCAATGCGGTTTTTTGCAGTATGTGTTTTTTGTCTCTCACACTGTTTATATCTGATCTCTGCTTCACTTTATGGAATGGAAATGTTCATTTACTGTCTAAAAAGCTGCAGTACACACAATGCCACTTTGTATGTTTTGTACTCTGTCTATACAAATTTACAATAAAAGTTGTCTAAGTTTCAGTCTTATTTGGCCGCATTTACAACAATTAAAGTGACAAGATCACAGATCAGTGTTTTATGTAAAACATCCTTTAGAAACTGTAAAAAATAGTATGTGTACGAGCAAAAAAATAATAAAACCTTCCAGATTTTTTTCCAATTTAGAAGGATGGAAATTCTGATGTTGTTAGACATGAATGGCTACATTATGCTTAACCCCTTAACTGCCTTGTTAACTGCCATAAAACTAGTGGTAAATGTTAAACAGTCCCGTTTTGGTCGGACATACATTAAACAAACCTCATGGCTTTGTGCTGATTGGTGGTTTTATTGGGGCTCTGTAGCACCAATGATTGGCAGCTGTGAAAAGGTCAGAGCTCCTTAAATGTAGCTGGAGGCAGGGAGGCTGCCACATCCAGTTACCGATGGAGCCGGAGATAAGCTGGTTCCAGAAAGTTCCTGCCTGTCGCTGCCAAACGGGGATATATCCATGGATGTTTCTTTAGGGTTTCAGACTGATCTGCACCATTGATGCATTGCTGCTACTTGGCCATGTATTGTGAAAATGTAAAAAGTCTGCATTATTGGCCACAACCTGTTGGTGTGTTAGTTAGATCCACCATGTAGTGACTCAAACCGTTAATATGAAGAGAATCATTTTTTCTGTGATTTTCTACTGTTTTAATTCCTGCTGCTGGAGATTATCAACCAAAATCAGACCAGATGTTTTTAACTGAGGGTTATTTTCTCTGTACTATAGTGGTGGCCCAGCAGACAGTTTGATCTGTAGGTCAAACAGGGAAATATGATTTGAAAATGTTTCAGCAATGTTTGAACCTAGTGAGTAACACAAAGTGAGGGAAAGTGAAGTCTGCACAGATTGGCATGAAGCTCATAAATCTAGACTGTGGTGGGGTGGAATCTGTGGGATCTGCAGTGGGTCCATGCTGGAGGTAATCTGCCGCCTTCTGAATATGCCAGGAAATTAGCCTCTGTAGGCCAATCTCTACAGGAAATCTAGAAAAGAAATGTTCCTCTAAAACATAAATCTTTTTTAAGTTCAAGTAAGTATTAACCAGGGACATAAAGTACTAATCAACATAGAAATAATCTATTGTTGATTAGGCTAAAATTTGTTCCATCCAATGAATGAATAACCTCTGCTTAGAAAGATTAGCTTTTACAGTTGTAGTGTTACAGTGCTCCACTAGAGGGCAATGCTGTTCACTCTTAAGCAGATCTCCCTTAAAGGTACACTATGCAACCGGTGTTGATTTTCCAGCGAGGCTCCCCCCAGAGGGCGAAAGTAAAAGTGCACTGTCGTAAATATGCTCAGCTGTTCTCCTGGTTTCTCCTTCAAGCCAGGCGCGGTTGTTTTGAGCTTAGCAGACAGGCGAACGCAACGAATGACTAATGCTGCGTTCACACCGAAGCTGGCGCGACAGAAGCAGCGAGTTTACATGCAAAGTCAATGGTTGACGCGCGTCAAGGCGCAGCAAAGGAGCAGCAGGCCCAGCGCGTCTGAGCAGCTGAAGCAGGGAGAGAGACACAGCGCTGATGATCAGAGGCTATGATCTCTCTCCTCTTAAACAGTTTATTGACGCCTAAATTAACTTAAAATGCAGAAATCTGCCGGCAGAATATGCAGTTTGGATTATTTAGATGAAAAACACCTACCAGCTGCCGCGGTGAACCGCGAGGACGTGACCTGGCCAGAGGCTGCTGATGAAGGGGTTCCTTCTGTCGGCGCACCGCTGGTATGTGGGGGTCTGAGCGGCTCCGACAGAAAAAATATTGAAGGCAGGATAATAATCTGAATGAACTGACGGCACTGATTACGTTTTCAGGTGTATTTTCTCATTTAAACACGTATTAAAACTACTTTATTCCAAATGATCACAGCAAATATAGCTGCAAGGCAGAGAAAGGATAGTGAAGCTCCGCCCAACGCGCGTCAGACACACTTTTGCACCGCACAGCCAGAGCGTCAGAACTAACTGGTTCAAGCAGCAAAAATTAAGCAGCAGACACGATTTTGCTGCTTTTGCTGCGTGAACGTAGCATAACTGCACAAGGATCGCCACTGTGCTAGCAACGAGAATGCTTTTAACTGGGGGGTGTAGCAGTTCTCGGCCGTAAAGCAAGACTGACTCTCACGAGACTTCTGAGCCTGTGGGTGCGGGTCGGTGCTCCTGCAATTGCAAGTGCAGTATTTCCCCCATAGACCACCAGGGCGGCCGAGAATACCTTTGTTCAACCTGAAATGACTCATTTAATCATCCAAAACGTTATGGAACACATTAATTAACTGAAAAATGTTGTATAGTGTGCCTTTAACCTGACTCCGCCAGATGGATTTGCTCCGCATATCCATCTGGAAACCTTCCGTTAAAGTAATTTTGGGAAGGGGCGAAAATACTGGTTAGCTGATTGGCCTATGTTGGTGATGGACGTTCCAAATAAACCAATCAGATCAACGATGCATATGACGTAACAGAGCGATGACGTAGAGGAGCCAATTGATAGATCAAACTTGCCGAAACCAGTCGGGAGAAGAGCAAAAACATCTTTTCCTCTGAGAAAGCCTCCAGAGCAGTGTTTTGCTCTTCTTTCAGTGAAGAAATACTCTGTAATTCCGATAAAACTTGCTCGATAGCCACGCTAACGCTAGTTTCATCGGCTGAAGCCGCCATGTTCTTTAGACTGAACTGTCGCGCTTCTCGTTGCGTCACACCTCAACCCACCTCAAAGCCAACGCTGATTGGACGTTCGTTTGGTGAACGGCTCCAAATTTTCTTTAACGGAGAGTCTCCAGACTGATTAGCGAGTGAAACCTTGAAAGCTCACGAGATCAGGATGGTCTCACGAGGCTAGACCTCCCTGGTATTTACAAGAAAAGTAATGTCAGAGTGCAGCTTGTTACAGCAGAATAGTGAATGGATCCAGAGTCTGGTTCAGAGCCATCCAGATATACAATAATTCCCTTTGTTTGGAGAAAATGAATAAAGGGTTTCAGACATAAGAAATATGTAATAACTGTCAAGCATAGTGGCGGGAGCATAATGCTGGGGGGATTTCTTGATACTACTGATGTATTTTGCTAGTTAAATGAACAACAATGAAGGATTAGTTTCTTCCGGGGCCCGGGTTTTTCTCCATGGAGTTAGCAAGTTCTCCCTGTGCAGGCATGGGTTCTCTCCGGGTACTCCGGCTGCTGGCAATTGGGACTGGCCCCACCGCTAAGTGGGAGAAGATTGATGCATGGATGGATGGATGGATGGATGGATGGATGGATGGATGGATGGATGGATGGATGAATGGATGGATGAATGGAGTAGTTTCTTCATCTTTGGCTAAAATAAGACATTGGCTGTGCCTAAATGTCCACTTTAACCCCTAAATCTCTCCATCGCTACGTAGAGCGGGGACTATATACTGCACTTTTTAGTGAACTAAGTTAGCTTACTAAGTGGAAAGATGATCACTACGTTTTGCTTCACGTTGGTAGTGTGACTCCGCCTCCCCACATGGTGCTACCATCATCATTATTTGTTGCCGCTGTTGCTACCCATCAGCAGGCCATAATGCTTTGTGAGAAGAGCTCTCGCAAAGAATTCGGGGATATATCTGCTCATCTAGTGACCATGGATGGTCACTACTTTTCAAGGTGCATTGTGGGAAATTTCACAGTCCACTACTTTTTATCCACTAGAAATTTGGACACATTTAAAATGGCGTAACCACGATATAGTGATTACGGCGGACACACAGGCACGAATAATGATGATGATGATGATGATGATGAGGTGATGATGATAAGGATGATGATGATGATGATGATGATTGCAGTTTGATGCTTTGGCCAATAATACCAACACAATCAAGAGGCTTTAAAAGGGTTAAAATAATCCGTGTTTTCTACTTCTACGAGTGTGAGCTTCCAGCCTGTGCCCTACAGCGCCCCCTAGAGGTTACCAGAATATTAGCTACAGAAGGGGACAAGCCACACGTGTTATAAAATGCAGTCAGTAACATAGATGCGTGTTGGATGAACCAAGCTAAAGATATAAGAACCATCTGGATGGTTGTGTTGTTGGTCAGAGGGTCCGGTTCCACCGCTTCTATCAGCTTTGGCCTCACTTTAGCTCAGCCCCCATCAGTGTGTCTATAAATGGCTTTGGATTTGATCAGAACAGGTCATTCATCGTCCTGAGGAGGAGAACCTAAAACCCCTTTGGAAAAGTTACAAACTGTTTTTTAAGGTTGGGTCTGCACCATGAAAACAAGCAGATGATCGTGAGGTTTCCCTTTAATAAACTGGTTTTAATGGGATTGAATGTAGATACTAGACCCCATCTAGATTTAGTTAAGTTTAAAGCTTTGAATCAAATGATCAAAGTTCTCTGTGGTGTCATTTAGATATTGCAGATTAAATCACTAATAATGTTCATACGGAGTCAATGTGAAGTAGTAGCCATTCAAAATTTCCCCACTTTACTTGATGGGTCCTGGGCTGGTCCTTGGCTGGTCCTTGGATGGTCCTTGGCTGGTCCTTGATTGGTCCTTGGCTGGTCCTTGGACGGTCCTTGATTGGTCCTTGGCTGGTCCTTGGACGGTCCTTGGCTGAAACCCTACAATTCCTTTTTAAACTTCAATCTTTGTACTAAAATATTATTTCTGTCATGATTTGTGGACATTGGGATCTAAAGTAAAGCGCCATCTCCTGGTCTGACCCTGTAAGTCAGTGAAAGGGTGGAGTCGGAGTAAATGATTTTTATACAATTATTATGAAAATCGAACAGCAGACGTTTATTTTGCAGATCAATTAATCTGTCGATAATTTTTACTTTGAATCAAGTAATAATCAGATAGCCAAAGGTTCCTTTTTATGAAATTAAACTAGGTTAAACTAAAACTTTTCCAATTTAGGAGTTCTTAAAAGAGCATGTTGAAAGACGATAATGTTTTAATTATCTAAAAAGCAAAATATATACATATTTTTTACAATTTTGGTAGCATTTCTGCTCAAAGTGGGTTGCTCTGTATCTATGCTTCTTTTTCTATGTCTGCTTCCGTCTCCTTGAACCCCAGTGGGCCTCAGCAAATGACCGCTCACACTGAGCCTGGTTCTGCTGGAGGTTTCTTCCTGTTCAAAGGGAGTTTTTCCTCTCCACTGTCGCTACAAGCATGCTTAGTGTGAGGGATTGCTGTAGAGTCAATTAGTTGATGCAATCAGCTGGTTTTCCTTAGATAGAAAACTTTGAATCAATCTGACTGGATGATCTGGTTGAACTGTAAAGTGCCTTCAGATGACATGTTGTGAATTGGCGCTATAGAAATAAACTGAATTGAAATTGAGTTGAATTTAATTTAAACTTGAAAACAAAGGCCAGTCTATTTTATTATTTTTTTTACGTTTTTGGACGCACTATAACCTGGATGACTGAGAATCTTCACCAGCATGTCGGTTCAGCCTTGATTAGCTGGTGCCTGTATGCAGGAATTAGCATGACAGATAGGTGGTCTGATGACCCGAGGTGGGGGCGGGGCTCTGCTTTGAATGCATCTTTGATGTTAGAGTAAACCAGGTCTAAAGTGTTTTCACCTCGAGTTGCAAAAAGTCCACATGTTGGTAGAAATGATAAGTCCCCTGCAACCACACAGCTGGATAAAGCAGGACTTTCCTTTCCTGGGAGAACCATTAGTTAAAAGTTAAAAACAACAGAACACTCCTAGCAGGCCAAATGCCTGTAACTTTATACAAATGAAATGATGACATTTACATTTATCTAAGAAAAGACCCGTTTTAGAGTCTCTATACTCGATTACTAAATTAGCTGATGAGTATTTCCATAATCTATTAATTATGATGAATTCTGATCAATTGTTTTAGCCCTAGTCGCATATATTCGTAACCAGTTGCTTCCACATAAAAGCAGCAGATTTAAAGGAGCCAAGCTGTTCTTATTTTCATCCCAGCAAAGCTTGAACTGTGCAAAAAAAAAAAGCTCTCAATCGGAGTCTGTCTGCTGTGCTGGAAAGTGTCCAAGCTTTAAGTGTGCGACATGGACGCTGTGTTTCCTTCACAGTGCCAGCAGAAATGGCCGAATGTTCTGGGACCATGTGAGGCTGGCAGGAGACGCCGCTGCCTCTGGTCAGAGAGCGGCTCCGAGGCAAACTGAGCGGTTTGAGCCGAGCGTCGGCTAAAGGAGCCGTGGTGCAGGGTCAGGATGCAGTGCTGCACAAAGGCTGTTTGTTCAACCTCCAATGTTTTATGTGTGTGCTTAGTCTTTCATCAGCACACTCAGTATTCAATTTACATACTGTCTACTGATCCGGCACTGAATGTTAAGCTGTTTATGCTCCCTCAGCCACTTTATTCTGACACTGAGGTGTGTGTGGAGGTGTGTGCGTACGGCTGTGTCTTAGAAAGATTGCTTCGCCCCCTCTGCCCCCTCCCCTGTGGTTGTGCAGTATTGTGTTCTGGTAATAATGATGGGTTCTGTGCTTCCCAGTCTCCCTCCCAGCAGGACAAGCACATAAAAGGGTCCTTCTCATGGCAGCGGCGTGTGTGCAGCGTCTCTGTGTTGTTATTTTGCTGCTGCATGTGTGTGCGAGTGGAAGAACATCATTTTCGGTGGTGCATGCTGATTGTGCTTCATGCTGTGCGTGTGTCCAACCCATCAAGGTTCACACTGGTCCTCCGCTTTTCTCTTTCTGCTTCCATTTCTTTTGATCTCTCTGGTTTCTCTCTTTCTCCATCGTCTGCCCATTTCTAGATTTCTGTCTCTGGAATTTTCTGTCCTAAAAGGTTGAATTCCTAGAAGGGAGGCTCCTCTTTTTAGCCCATTGCTGATCCCCTGTAGAAAACTAGCTAAAACTCTGGATTTTATATGTTACTTTTCATGATTCTGGACTATTTGGTTCCATTTAAATTTTCTTATTGAGTTTTCAGTTTTCTGTGTTTTCTATGTCCATTTCTATTTCCATTTAGTGTCATCTAAGGTATTTTCTAGTTATATTTAAGCACGGTTATATTTATGAGTATATATATATTCTTTGCTTCCGCCTTGTGTCAGGCTCCTTCCCCTAGCTCCCTTCTAGATCCTTCTTTTCACACCTGCTCCATATTAGTTGATTACTCCATGCATTGTTCAGTTTGGCATTTATAATGCTCCAATGCAGTAACTGTTTGCTGGATATCCCTTTATTCATTAGGTTTATTCCTCCCTGTTGTCTCCTATTTTTTTTTTTTTTGGTTCCTGAGTTTCTTGTTAATCGGTTCTGGATTTCCCGACCTGCGTGAAGGAAGTGATCTATGTTAAGAAAGAAAAACCAACCGTCAGATTTCAGCTTTCAAAAACCTACAATACTTCCCACTATCAACCCAAACCATTTATAGGGGAACAGAAGACCTCGCCTATTCAGCCAGGCCAACAATTCCCTTTAACGACCCCCTTTCAGAGACATAGACAGGTATGGGGCATTGTAGGCTAACAAAGAAGCCAAACGACCCCCTTTTCAAAGGGATGGACCCGTTCATCCGTTTCTATTTGCATGTTTTCTCAACTAAAACCAGGCTTTGTTGGGCTGCTGGATAAAGCCTTGAACTAAACGCTATTCCTGACATTTTGAATTGAAAAAAGCTTCCTGGATGGAAGAGAAACGTCTTCAAACTTGGAGACAAAGTCCAGTGGATTGTTTTTTTTTTTACTTTTTAGGAATTTCCAGAACCGTTGGTGTGTGATTGCTTTTAATAAATCTACTGCTTTATTTGAAGTATTTTTCCCAGCTTGCTTCAATCATCAGACACATTAGAGATGGAGTTTCTTGTGCAGGAAGAAGGTTTTAGGTCCAGCTGTCCTGCTTTCTTCATCTCCTCCCTGATTCCTGTTTGACCCTCTTTGATCATCTCCTCCTCATTGTTTGCAGCTTTGCTGTTTGTGGTCCTCAGGCTTTTCTGTGTCCAGTACACCATGTGTCCCGTGATGAAGAGCGTGTGGCGTGTACAAAAGGGCATGCCCACATCAGGGATCGGAGATACAGCGAGAAGCCGAGGGAAGAGAAGATGGAGAGATGAGTTATGGTGTTTTGCTTTGAAAACAGAGAGACAGGCGGAAAGGTAAAGCTGCAGGGAGCCTGGGTTCTAGAGGTCCATGACTTTATGATCCGATAAAGAAGAGGAGTCAGGCAGGGTGGATTGGATGGCGGCATGTGTCAGGGCTGATTGGGCCTGAAGGGTCACTTCAAGATTAGAAAGAAGCATTAAGACGATGGTTTGGAGGCGGTGTCACTAACAAGACACACAGGAGGTGGAGCTGGACATGTTCCCGTCAAGACTAATCAAATTAGCCAGCATTGGATT
Organism: Cyprinodon tularosa; assembly: GCF_016077235.1. Taxonomy (NCBI): domain Eukaryota; kingdom Metazoa; phylum Chordata; class Actinopteri; order Cyprinodontiformes; family Cyprinodontidae; genus Cyprinodon; species Cyprinodon tularosa. The sequence continues at coordinate 253,444 of NW_024039519.1, read as the reverse complement.
TATGAGTGGGACGGCCTGGGCTGACAGTGGTAGAGGGACAAGGTTGGGCTTCCTCTGACTTGGACAAACTGGACAATGGTACGTCCATGTGGAGCTGCCAGGAAGGAGGGACATACAGAGGGGGAGGAGATGGTCAGCTCTGAGGTCTACTCAGCATTCCTAACAAATGTTGGAATGACTAAGCTTTTTCTGCACCATGACTCTGGAGGTTGCCACCATTAGTCCTAAAACCTGAACTTTTTAAATCAAAGCTAAAGGTTTTTACCTCAGGAAGGACTTTGAGACTTTTTTACTGTTTCCTTGGACTTTTTGTTGTTCACTTTGGTTATGTAGAGATGTTGGAGATCGGCCTGTTTTTCAGTGTATTCCTGTTTCTCTTACTGTGACTAACTGGATATGCTCTCTTCATCTGCTGGAGGTTTCTTCCTGTTCAAAGGGAGTTTTTCCTCTCCAATGTCGCTACAAGCATTCTTAGTGTGAGGGATTGCTGGACATCAGTGTTAATTTCGTCACCGTTCTTTAAATGTAATCTTTTCTTAGTCACAATGAAAAAAATCTTTAGTCTTTTTAGTCATTGTTGTCATTTTAGTCAATGCTGTAAATAATAGAACTTCTCCACAGACTGCTTTTTTTAAACATATACATCACATTATACAGAATAAAAATTCTTCACACACTGCTTCTCTTTTTCTCTATTTTATTTATATAACACGGTGCAGAATAGAACTTTACACACTGATTCTTTAACACGGCGCCTGTCCCACAACGCGTAATCTTCTATGAAGCTCAAGAAACACTTATATTAACAATTACAAATGAAAAATTTGCAAATTATAGACAATTACATTTCTTAATGTCCATTCGTCCATGGCTCGTAAACTTCTGTCTTAGTCTCGTGATGAAAATCTTATTTCAAAATTTATTTTTTTCGGCATATTTTTATTTTCTAGAAACAATTATTGTTCGTTTTCTTCTTGTCATCGTCACGGGAAAAAGGGGCGTTGACGAAATATTTTCGTCATCGTCATGGTTGAAGAATTTGACACTGCCAAAGAGTCAATGAGTTGATGCAATCAGCTGGTTTTCCTTAGATAGAAAACCTTGAATCAATCTGAATGGATGATCTGGTGAACTGGAAAGTGACCTGAGATGACATGATGGGAATTAGAGCTATAGAAATAAACTGAATTGAATTAAGTTAAGTGTATATGATGACAGTTGAATGGTTAGTTGGTTAATTGTTGATTGATAGGTTGGTTATTTTATTAGTTGGTTGGTTGGTTTACTGATTGATTGATTGGGTGGTTAATTGATTTGTTAGTTGGTTGTTGGTTGTTGGTTGGTTTAGTGGTTGTTGATTCATTAATGGGTTGGTTTATCAATTGATTGCTTGATTAATTGTTGGTCATTCAGTTGGTTGGTTGGTTTACTGATGAATCGTTTAATTGATTTGTTGGTTGTTAAACAGATTGGTTGGTTTCTGGTGTGGTTGGCTGGTTGGTTTATTGCTTTCATAATATGTTGGATGGTTGTTTCCTTTTTGAGTGGTTGATTTTTGACTTTTAATTGATTGTTTTTTTTCCTTGATTGGCTGGTTAATGGATTTGTTGATTATTTAACTGAATGAATGGTTAGTTAATTAATTGTTTGGTTGTTAGTTACTTCAGTGATTAGTTGATTGATTTACAGGTTTGGCATTATATATTTTTTTATTCATGATTAACATTTTGTTCATACTCGAGTTGAAGTTCTTTGCTAATGTTTGATTTTCAGTTAAATCACCTTCTGGGTAAATTGGATGGTACAAACCAAATTGGCACTGCTGACCTTTGAGAGAGGAGGATCCTAGAGGGGAAATAATCAGCTGATTGGCTCCATCTTCAGTAAGCCTGCTGGCTGTGGACATCTGCTACAGGCCAAAACAAACACACTGATTATTGACATGTTGGGTTAAACATGCTTCATTTAGACACATCCACTGACAAATTCAAATTTTTGAACACTCGCCATTTAACTGGATGTTTAAACAAAATTATAAAATATAGAACAACCAATGAAAACATTTAAACCATAAATTTTTCTTTCAATCAGAAGTACATAACTACAAGGATAATTAACTTTATTTCTTTTTTCCTTAAGAATGTTTGTTTTCAGTCCATTTGTATGAATATGAGGTGGAATCTCACTGGCTGCCATTATGGCTGCAAGCATTTTACAGACGCAAATTCATCTTGTTTTCTGTTTTTGTGTCGTCACCGATCAGGATAAGTAGTAACAGGAAGTCTTTAAACATCAAAGTTCTTCCAGGTTTTTCATGCGTTCTATTCCATCCATCCAGTCAGCTCTGACCAGCTTTCACTGCTGATGAAAAACATCCTCTCAGCATGATGCATCCACCTCCATGGATTAGCAGGGTGAAAAACAGGTGGTTATTCTCACCGTGTAGTTTTACAGGTCAGTTGAAAAAGTGTCTGAGACTGAGTAGAGCCGTTTTTCCACTTCTTTGTAAAAAATAATCTGGTCTGTTCCTGTTTGGCTGTGACTCCATCCTGGAGAGAAATATCAGCTGTGCTGCTGCCATCAACACCTTTGTTTCTAGATGTTGGAGCTTGGCCTGTTTTCCAGTGTGGTCCTGTTTCTCTGACTGTGACTAACTGGATGTGCTCTCTTCATCCTCTGACATGGGAGCTGGCTCGGAGCTCGTCTGCCTGGCTGTGTGTTTCCTGGACGGGGCCGCCTGTGGAGCTGGTTGAAAGTTGCTGTTTGTATCTATGCTTCTTTTTCTATGTCTGCTTCTGTCTTCTTGAACCCCAGTGGGCCTCAGCAGATGGCCGCTCACACTGAGCCTGGTTCTGCTGGAGGTTTCTTCCTGTTAAAAGGGAGTTTTTCCTCTCCACTGTCACTACAAGCATGCTTAGTGTGAGGGATTGCTGAAGAGTCGATGAGTCGATGCAATCAGCTGGTTTTCCTTAGAAAGAAAACTTTGAATCAATCTGACTGGATGATCTTGTGAACTGGAAAGAGACCTGTAATGACATGTGTTGAGAATTAGAGCTATGGAAAAAAACTGAATATTGTTGAATTAAATTGATTACATGAGGACCTTCAGAGCTGCTCTTGCTTTCTTGTTGTCTTCTCTGATTAAAGATCTTTAGGTCAGGTGGACGGCCATGTCCTGGTTAGGGATGCACGATATAATCGGCCCCCTATGGGTATCAGCCTTAAAACTGAATATTGGACATCGGCCCCCCCACCGATATTTAATCCGATATTTGATCAGCTTCTGAGTTTCTAAAGTCTAAAAAAAAAATACTACTTCTTCTTCTTCCTCAAAAACTTCTTTTTTACAGACTTAAAAACTTCTAAAGATGAGGGAAAAAATGTTGATGCATTAAAATATCACAATATCTTCATATTGCCATTTAAAAACACCATATCAATCTCTTTTATTAATGAAATATTGCTATATGTCATTGTTATGCTACGAAATCCCCCGAAAGTTCACGAAATTTTGCCATATTTTTATATGTTGATATATTGACGCGGTATCGATCTATTTTACTAACAAAATCTCACAAGAATTTGCAAAATATCACGAGAGTTCGTAAAAGAACGATGAAATTTCACCAGATTTTGAAAGTAAAATGAAGCTCTAGCGGAAGTTCAATTGAAGAAGCTCTGGCTTACCTCCATCCAATCAGAAGCTGATCCGTCTCTGACGCGAGCCAATCAGCTTCGAACTACTCCACCACGAAGCCCAATCAGCGTCCTGCTTTCACTTTATAAGCACCTTCAAATCCCCGTCTCAGCCCGCTATCCAGCAAACGCAATGTCAGATTTTATTCAGACAACAATTCACCCACCTCCATCCCCTCCTTCGCCATCGTAGCTGAGTCGTCTTCCATGACATGACTTCTACCCCAACCTCATCAGAGAGTATTAATCCCAGTCGTCACCATCCCTCGTCTCATTGCAATTGGTCCGGCAGAAGACCACCATGTTGAGCCCGGTTCTGCCAGAGGTTTCTTCCCAAAGGGGAGTTTTTCCTCTCCACTGTCGCTTCATGCTTGCTCATCATGGACAGTTCATGGTACCTGCATCACCAGCAAGACCTCTACATCCTGAGTGAAGCCCCGGTGTCAGCTCCCGTTGTCTCTGGTCCCACAATACAGCTCAAGCAGATCACCTCGTTAACCAGCTCGAACTAAACCACCACCAGTTTCAGGCCGGGGGGAACATCCCTATTCTCATTCATCTACTCATGCATGTTAAAGCATAATTCAGCATGAATGTTCCTGCCGAGGCCTGAGCGCCAAAGACTATACTATCTTATCAATAAATTCTTCTAATTATCTTTTCTCTCTGTGTGAGTTTTTCAGATTGAAATAGATTGATACCGCGTTTTTAAAAATCAATTTGATATCAGCATATGAAAATATTTTTGAGTATATTATTTTTCAAAGTGTCAGAATTGGATAACAAAACTACTATTTTCAATGACTACTTATTTTTGTCCAGCTTTAACATCGGTATCGATATTGGTTATCGGCTACAAGAGTTTTAAAATATCGGCATATCGGACAAAATCCCAATATCGTCCATCCCTAGTCCTGGTAGGTTGGCAGCTTTTCAGACTGAAGGCTGAACAGTTTTCTGTTGGATGTGAGATCAGAAGCCAGAACTGGCTCCTCTCCAGGCCTTTATGATCCTCTATGTTTTCTGATACTTTCTAACAAACCATTGAGGTTTAAACCAGAACACTGAAAAAACATGGATTCAATCCCACACAGGAGTCCTCTGTTTACTTATTAGGTGAAATATTTTTTTTAATTATCTGAAAGAATGTGCTTCATACCAATGACCAAAAACAGGGCTTTATTAATTAAGAAGTGTGGAACTTGCCTTCTTCCTCTGAATTTCATAGGTTTGTGATTTTGATCATTTCACTTTTCTTATGTATGTTTTGTTTACATTTATTCCTCTCTCTATGATTTTTATCTTTTTCTCCCAGGTGTGATCCTTTCCACGGCACAAATAATCCCCTTCCCTCCTCCTGTGCCCAACTGTCTTGAAGCCCACCGAGTGTGCGTCACCGACCCACAGTGTCAGGCTCTTTACCGAGGCATAGAGCTGTGCTCGGCAGATGCTGCAGTCTCACCGCTGGGGGAACAAGCGGCGTCCGAGTGCCTGGAGAGGCAGGATACCCTGGTGGCCAAAAACCCCTCACTGTTGGCTTGCAAGTGCCAGCGTGGCTTCCGGAAGGAGGAACGCTGCCTCCGTATCTACTGGAGGGTTCGTCTTCTTCCAGGTTAGTCAGGACCTATTCACAAACATTTTTAATGCACAGAAATGAGAAAACATCACTGATCCAGACACAGCTTTGTTTAAACGATAAAACATTCCCAAAGGTTTATATAGGAATGACTAACTCTAATTAATGCTTTTTAATGCTCCTTTAAAAGCTCTTAAATTATTTTAATGCCATCAACAAGCACCAATGACTCGCATTCATTATATATATATATATATATATATATATATATATATATATATTTTGCTAATATATTGCGATATAAAATGTCTGATGAAATTGTTTTTATAAATGTATTATTTTAAATGGCACAATAATCACATTTAATGAATTTTATTGCCAATTAAAGCCTTAATTAAAAAAGAGAACAATAATTTAATGACTTTAATGGCCTGTGGAAACCCTGTTCACTCAAACCGATCAAACAAACATTGGAAACATGTTTTGTTGTTAAACTTGCTGTATAAATAAAGTGCATTGTATTGAGCGCTGACATATCCAATCCAGCAGAGCACTAATGCGTTAATCCAGTCTAATCTTGTAGCAAATCTTTTATGCCTTGTGAAAGGTGTAAAAATGTGAAACTAAATCATTGGAATCCAACTAGTTCTACCAAATACTTCGTCTTTTTGGTGCAGAGTCTAAGATTGTCAATGCTCAGAACAGGGGACCCAGTATTCAAGGCAGACAGATGGTCAGATAATTCAAAAGTGTTTATTTAAAAAACGGTGGATCTGCAGTAATATTCCAAAAAACTTAAAAAAAAGCAATCCAATAGACTTTGTTTCCAAGTTTGAAGACGTTTCTCTTCCATCCAGGAAGCTTTTTCAATTCAAAATATCAGAAATAGCGTTTAGTTCCAGGTTTTATCCAGTAGCCCAACTAAGCCTTGTTTTAGTTTAGAAGACATGCTAATTGAAAAAACAAACGAACGGGTCCACTCCTTTGGAATGGAGGTCGTTTGGCTTCTTTGTTAGCCTGCAATGCCCCATACCTGTCTATGTCTCTGAAGGAGGGGTCGTTAAAGGGAATTGTTGGCCTGGCTGAACAGGTGAGGTCTTCTGTTCCCCTATAAAGGGTTTGCGTTGATAGTGGGAAGTATTGTAGGTTTTTGAAAGCTGAAATCTGACGGTTGGTTTTTCTTTCTTAACATAGATCACTTCCTTCACGCAGGTCTGGAAATCCAGAACCAATTGACAAGTAACTCAGGAACCAAAACAAAAAAAATAGGACACACCAGGGAGGAATAAACCTAATGAACGGATGAGGAGAATCCGGCAAACAGTTACTACATTGGAGCATTTTAAATGCCAAACTGAACAATGCATGGAGTAATTAACTAATAGGGAGCAGGTGTGAAAAGAAGGATCTAGAAGGGAGCTAGGGGAAGGAGCCTGACACAAGGGGGAAACAGAGAATATATATATATATATATATATATATATATATATATATATATATATATATATATATATATATATATATATATATATATATATATATATATATATATATATATACTCATAAATGTAACCGTGCTTAAATATAACTAGAAAATACCTTAGATGACACTAAATGGAAATGAAACTTACATAGAAAACACAGAAAACTGAAAACTCAATAAGAAAATTTAAATGGAACCAAATAGTCCAGAATCATGAAAGGTAACATATAAAATCCAGAGTTTTTGCTAGTTTTCTGCAGGGGATCAGCAATGGGCTAAAAAGAGGGTGGGAGTTGCAATAATAGCAGGAAGGAATCAACTTAATCGCTGAATTTTAGCCTAGAATTAGCAGACCAGATTAGATTAAAGCAGAAAACCGTTTAAACTGGGTGTGATTTAAATGACACCCAGTTTAAAATGAACCAATATCAGCTGTTTTATTTTTCACCGTTTCCTCCAGTTCTATAAGCTTGTTCTGAAGCTCATTGTCATCATACACACCTGTTCACGTGGAGCTTCACAGCTTCAGCTATCAGGCTCCTCCGTCTGCACTCAGCATCCCACTCTGGCTTTGTACTTAAGTGTCGTCCAATGAAAAGCCTGAGCTGAGAAGCACACGGCGCCACGGAGCATATCTGAAGTGCTGGTGTATTGTGTGCATTAGTAAGTGAGCTAACACTAGCCAGCAGACTCCTCTTCCCCTGTGGCCTATTAGTCAGTGGAGCATTAGTGTAATTACACACTCTTCAGTCCCAGTGCTGCCAGGCCGCTCTGCCGTTTCATTACCATAAATATATAGCCGGGAATAGGATTTACATACATAAACACTTTACATGCCGTTGGATTCCTGATGGAGTTTCTTCTTTAAATTGTGTTTAAATAATCTTCAGGACAATACAGCTTATCCACCAGTCTGCCCAGGCTCTGCTAATGGGCTGTACAGTTGAAAAGACATTGGCAGGGAAATCATGAGCTAATAATTGCTCTGTGTGTTTTGCTTCTCAACTTTTTGGAAATTATTTTGGTGTAAGGACTTTAACAGATTTATATAACATAGAAAAGTCAATTTTTCCTTTCCCGTCACTGAGACACCTCTATGAGCCTCACCCCATGTAGTGCTTCACTGGAGCTTCCCTGTGGCTTTAATCTTATTCAGAAGTTATTTTATTATAACCAATCCTGATTTCTCATAAAAAACCCAGAATCAGAGATTTTCCTTCAACTGTTTCTTCCCGCTGAATTAATCATTTATGTTATACCTTGTGTGAATAAGAACAATATGAGAAAACATTGTTTTTAAAGAAAGACGTTATCTCAGCCAACATGATAAACTGGGACCAGTGTCTGAATGTGCAGTTAGCACAGTCAGAAGGGTGAGAATGAGTGTAAACTGTCCCTAGTTAATGCTGAGCCTCCTTACATGCATACCACTTACAAACGTAGGAGGGGGAACGGGGAACTGGGAACGGTTTTCGGCCCTGGTATTTTTCCATCTACACCGGGCCCACTTATAGACCCGTTGTCACAGAGTACCAGTCTGAGCCTTGGCAGCACATTTATATCCTGCCATTCAGCAAAGATACTGCTACATGGATGCACCTGTTAAGCCAGGCTTACACTTTGCGATTTATTTTTTATTTTTGCCCTTTTCAGGGCGATTCTCCAGTCTTGCGAGAATTTTCCGCTCAGCCCGACCTTTAGCCTGATAGTTCGTGGTTTAGTGTACAGGGGGCTAACGAGGGGCGACCAGTGTAAGCCCGGCTTAAATCAAACATGTTTTCTGCCGACCGTCGTGGACAAATCACTCAGTGCTCAAGCAAGGATTTTTCTTCTACTTCTTCCTCTAAGATGTAAACACAGCAGCATGGCGGGGGTGCAATGAGTGAAATGGAGTTCTTTCTGTGAAATTGACAGACTGTAGTAGCCATATTTGCTCAGCCATGTCTTCGTCCAAATACGTTATCGCCTTTTCTTTTCAGGGCTTTCAGCACAAAATTGCCCAAATTGCCAAGGCAGAGCGTTTCAATCTAGTGAGCTTTATGTTCCTGTTCTACTGGTTTTGTCATGATGGCTTTCTGATAAACCCATATGCAGAACACACCACGGAGTCAGGGGTAAAAGTTCAACAGTTTATTAAAGGCACACACACAGAGAAATATGAACTGGTTCTGGTACAGGTCCGGGACTGGAATCACTGATATCTGCAGAGATGGATAGTTTGATTAGCCAAGCAGTTTAGATGGCTTGTCGAGTGTGTTAATTTAGAATGTACCTTGGAGAGGTTCTGGCAGATCCTTTGAGGGGGGGGAACCGGTTGGGTCCAGAGACTGTAGATTCAGCAGGGAGCTCAGCAACAGCAGCGTCTAGCTTCTGACTCGTGAGTTTCTGACCTTGACTTGGTTTCCTAGCTCTTCCTTGAGAGCTGTAGGAGTCCAGACTGATATCTTATGGTTTGGCTTCCTTGGGCCAGCAGGCAGGTTTCCAGGCAAAGCTCATCCAGTGCTTCTGGGTTTCCTGTGAGCAAAGAAGACAAAGGCAGGTTAGAATCTAGTTTCTCTCTAGAGCCAACTAAGATTCTCTAAAAATGACAGAGGCTCAGGTTTGCTAACCAAACTTGGTCAACACTGCGGCGTTGAAGGAAGGTCTGGCTGCTGCTTATATAGGAAGGTCTCCTGATGGGCTGATGAGCTTCAGGTGTGCTGGAGGGCTCCAGCCCAGGAGACCCACAGCGCACCCTGCTGGAGACAGGTGGTGATTCTCCAGATCCCAACAGGTTTGGCTTCCAGATAGACGAGTCAGAGTAGCGCCATCTCACTGTGGAGCAACGATTGACATTCCACAGTTTACGCCCGGCTAAAGGCTGCACTTTAAAAAAAAATAATTGTCCAGGGAGCTGTTCTAAACAAAATTTCTTAAAGTAAAGTTAATAAGCTAAGTTAAAAAAGTATAAAAATTTGCCAATATCAACATCAATGCACTAAGATTATGATGTAACAGAGAAAATGTGTTTCTTTCTCTCTGAGTGTTTTTTTTTTATTAATTTCTTTTAAAACCAATATAGCTAATTTTCTTAATTTATCAAAGTAGCCATTTGGTGTTATTACATTGAAAATAATTGTTGCCATCAAAATATCCATGTTTTTAGAATGTTAAAAAGGTAATAAAGTCTTGTCCTGACTTCCAACAACACTGTTGGCTTGAAATGTTGATTTTCAAAGTATTTCAATGAGCGCTCTACTCTTTTATCATAGTCTGGAAGCTCGAATAAATAAAAGAGCACTTTGCTGTGAAATGTTCATCATTCCGATTATCTCCTATATCACCATTTTTTAGATTTACCTTTTACATCTACCCAAAAGTCCAACAAAACAGCAAGAATGTAAAATGAAAGGGTAAAATGTGTAGCTGCTAGCTTTGGGGGATTTACCATTAGGCAATACTACGCGTCTACCTAGGGCCCCAAGGTCCTGGGGGACCCATAAAACTCTGTTTACATGTATGGTTAATACAACTGTTACTTATTTATGCTCATTAAGTATGTGTTTGATGAAAATCCTTTGGCTAAAATGTCATCAGAACGCTGATAATATTAAGTGTGTCTCAGCCCCCCCCCCCTTCAGTGTCCGCCATATTGGATCAGTCCATTTGCTGCACATGTTCAGAAAGGTCCATACAGACAGCAGCAAACCATTTGAAAACAAACCATGCAAAGAGCAGTGTTGCTAACTTAGCGCTTTAGTCGCTATATTTAGCCACTTTTCAGACCCCTCTAGAACTTTGATTTCTAAAAAGCTCCTAGCGCCAAATCTAGAGACTTTTTTCTGCTACTGGAGACTTTGGAGACAACATCTAAAAGCAGCGAACTCTGCTCTCCAGAGCAAGTAGATTGGTAACCCCGCCTCCTGCTCTCCTCTATCTTGTCTGCTGTCATGATTCATGCAGCTATTATTTCATCCAAATGAAAAATGGAGAACAGAGAAGCAGATCATGGCTTGTCTACAGTGAAAAGAAGGACTGGGTTATTTACTTTGGCCTTTTTGGAAACACAGGAAGGAGCAATCAGCTAAGTGAGCTTAGTGCTTGGAAAAAATCTTTCATTCCTTTAGAGACAGCATGAAAAGTCAGCTGAGTACAAAACATAGAGAGGAAAACAAGAAGAAAAGGGACAAGAAGAGAGGGACACAACCTA